>NW_017280167.1:792457-841858 GCF_001594065.2 Cyphomyrmex costatus
TTTTTTTTTTTTTTTTTTTTTTTTTTAATTCGTGGCTCCTTAATATGTTCACGTAATTGCGGTTACATCATCATCATATTGTGACGTGAGATGTATCAGGGTAACAACAGTGTTTCAAGAACATGACATAACGTTTTCGCGAGAAAAAAGAAATCAGGGTGTTACGCGCTCGTTCAAGCGCCCAAATGTTCCCATCGTCGCTTCGATTCTCTTCATCATGCCCGTAATTAACTTTTAACCGGTCGGAGTCTTATGTAAACCCATTCATGCAATTAGTTATTAAATTGATAATTACTCGCCAAAATGGTTTGTATTATCGCTGACACAAACATGCTCCCGTAATTTTTGTCTCACAATTTTCATTTTTTTCTCTTAACTGGTTTGTTCACAAACTTATTATATAATCATATTAAGTCAATATAATTGATAAGTTTTAAAAAATGAAAAATAAAACATTTTCACAGAAAAAGATTACTAGACGAAGTTATCAATTATTAGAGAAAAAAAGATTTTTTAAATAAAATATTAATGTAAGAAAATAAATTACATCTCTTGAATTAAATAGAAATAGAATGAACCGCATAAACCAGCAGGGTAAACAAAATTTAGATTTTTGTAAAGCGTGTGACTTTCCATTTAAAAAAATTTTCATCAATAAATGATTTATTAAGTAAATTAAATCTGTCTCGTTGCAAATATTTTATGTGAAATATGACAAAAAATAGAAAACTGATTCGTAGCTTATTCTTTTTAAATGCCTTTTTAAAATCTTCATAGTTGCTCGCAATATTTTCTTAATTGCAAATTTAGTCGTAACGGTTAGAATTAATTTTTTTTATCGTATTTGTAATCGTATCAGATGCATTACTTTTTTGTCGAGCGGTGTACTTTACGCGTGTCGACTTCTCATTAAAGATAGCAAGCAAACCTCTTACGCAAACCTCTCGACCCGACCGTGAGACCGGCGGCATGGCACCTCGACGGAAGATTAAGAATGGCGGGCCGGAGATAATTAAAAGTCGGCTCGTAAACGCGGTAGGTGCAGCAGTTTTTGCGAAACACGCCGTCGTTAAATTTCGCCGAACTTTCGGGCAGACACACGCCGCGGTGCGTAACGCGAGACGCGTCCTAATGCACCCTCTTGGCTTAATTACTTACCAGCGTAGGCTTTCACAATGCCTCTCCCTTTTCGTAAAGAACCACGACGATTAATTATATCGACGTAATTTTAGCAGCGAAGACCGAGCGGTGAACGTTTCTCCTTTGCATTGCCAATTAGCGAAGCGACGAGAAGACTCGTACGATGTCCTGCGCGATCATTGTGCGCCACCTTGACGATATACTTTCGTCCCACAGCGTCCCTCGAACTGAAATTCAACTTAATTAAGTCGATTTCCTCGAGGAAGCCAGGGAGACACGCTAAGCGGGAGATCCGATTATCGCGCGGCATCCCGTTTCATGTTTCTTATTGTCTGACACATTACTTTGATGCGTGCAAGCGTCTCGCATACGAACATGTATGTGCCCAGCTTGACCATGCAAATAAAAGTTAATGTGTGCAAACTAATCTTGTTTATATTTTTTACTGTGATATCGTAACGTAAAAAATGATTGTAAAGAACCTTGCACTAATTATATGGAAATTTGGTTACATAATAAATTAATTTTCACGTATAATATAGCTTATAATGTAGTGAACAAAAGATGTCATAGACACAAAACTCAATAATGGCTAGTTTTTGAGATATGATGTATCAAAAGTGCTCTGTAAGTTTTATATTTTTAAAAAATATTAACGTATATATTGGACTCTCGATAAACAAACAATCAATTATATTAATTTATATTTTTGCTACATTATAGGTCAAAAACTTTCATTATTAAGCTTTGTGTCTGTGACATCTTTTGTTCACCACATTATGAGTTACATTATATGTGAAAACTCACTTTACCGGGATTCACTTTTTATATAATTAATGTGAAAACCTTTAAGCACTTTAAAAAAAAAAAGGTTAAAAAGAATATTGAACATAAGCCGGAAAAAGTATTTAAAAATAAAAAATGTAACTTTCGGTTTAGTTTGTACAAATCTGATTAAGAGCTTTACGACTTTGTTTGTTAAATAGTTTAGGCTTTTTGAATAGCATTTTCCAAAGCTTGAATTATAAATTTATGTTATTATTTTACAAATTATTTAACAGTTATAACTAGTTTTTTTTACAAAAAAAGGGAGCAATACAAAAAAAAGAGAGATAATCTATATAATATATAATAATTTATAGGAAATATTAAAAATGCTTGATTAATGATATTTAGTTTATAAATCTGATTTAAAAAAACTTTGTAATTTTGTTTTTTTAAATATATTTTTGGTCCTGTTTATGATGTATTATAATATTTTTCAAAACGTAAATTATAAACTATGTTATTATATTTTACATGTACATCGTTTTACATATTTATAACTACTTTTTTACCATATATAAGAGACAGCAACATAAAAAGAAGTTCGACAATCTATAATATGTAATTCGTAGGAGAGATTTAAAGATGTTTCGATCAAAGATATTTAATACAATCGAAGAGCCAGCAAAGTGCAGAGATATTTGCGTGGGGGGATTCAGTTACCATCCCGGGGCTAAGGTTCCGTTCGAGAAAAGCGGAAGTATCCCGAGGTTCTCACACAGCGAAACGGTCAACGACGATTGCGTTCTCTCGCATTCCCAAGAGTGCATCGTGCGTTTCGTTTCGTCGAGGGAAGATTCGAGATTACGTTATTGCGCCCATGCCAAACGTGACGGAAACGCAGCGATGCGTCGAGGTATAAATTCGAAACTCAGCGCGGACGCTTCCACCGTGGCGATAGAGATATAGCCATCGAAACGTCCCCCGTATAATTATCGCCTATCGTGCTAACGTAATTATCAGTTAACGCACTGGAGAGGAAAGGAACGAGCCAATACAGGGACGAGATGTTCGCGCGCGGTTCCGTCCCGCGAGAATTTAATGAAACGATGGAAATAATGGTCGACCTAGGCCTTGCCTTAAGAACGATTCAATTTTCCAGCACGCCCGACTTCCGGCACCGTAAAGCATCGCGCCTCGCGTTCGCGCCTGCTTTTCGCGCGGACGGCCGGCGGGACGTTCGATTTTAACGCGTGCGCGTTCATTACGCGCGGGGCCTCCATTATCCCCCTCCTCCCCCCCGAGGGAGTAAAACCGATACCGCGGCGATTTATAACCGACGGTGTAACCGATCGCCCTATACGAAGTTCCGCGTGTGCCATCTTCGCGAGAGCGCGCGAGATAATTGATTTTCTCGCGTCCGGATTCGCCGCGATTGTCGCTTCATGGCGGATTTCGCACGGGTCATCAACGACGCTTATCTGCAGAGGTACAGTCGGCATGTACAAGGCGTATTTTGCTTAATGTTTCAACATTGATAGGTATCAGAAGAAACGTCAAAATCACGATTTAGGAAGCTGATGCAATTCTATCTCGGGGCGAAGAATTCTGCGAATTAAACGCGTTAGATGGTCGATTATCTTTTCGGATCGATAAACACGTGGGTGAAAAAGTTGTCCCGGTTACGGGATATCGACCATAAGTGACCACCAGTAATCAATGTGGCGCAACGTAACGCGACATTTAATAATCGCGCCGATAGATCAGCGACGCTATTCGCGCGTAACTGTTTGCTCGAACGAAATGTATCAGTTATCGATCGAGCTATCGATGCGTACGATCGCGGCTCGCGGGGACGAAAGAAGGAACGATTCTATTTTGCGCTTGATTTGTGGACGCGCATAAATTAATGCGAATTCAGTAGTCGGTTGTAACGAGATCGGTGAATCAAACAGGCTGCTGCCGGGCTCCATCGGCGATGATTATCGCGCAGCCATACAGTTGCAAAATTGGCGTTAAATTTAACACATTTTACGTATCTCAAATGAATCCGCTTAAATTTTTGTATTAATGTTTAATATAAAGTGAATATGTTAAAGAGTAACACAAATGTTATGTAAAATAATTAACACAAAAATGTAATACTGATACTTTGTAAGTATAAATTGTGAAAATTTTTCTTCAGTAAAATTAATTTTTAGAAAATTAATTTAAGTAAAATTTAATAAGATTATCATCTATGATATGTTGAATTAACAGTATTTTATTCAGTCATTTTAGAATTTATGTTTTAAAACACGTTATTTTTATATTATTTATTCATTTACTCATAAATTGTGTTGAATATTAAGAAATGTTGAATTTCAATTTAATACATAATATAAAAAAACATTGTGTTGAAAACGGTCCACTCGCACGTTCTTGTTAACAGTTTGTGTTGAATATTTTAACATATTCAAGTGTTAATTTAATAATGTAATGATGTTATTTAAAGATTTGTGTTAAATTAGTATTATCGTTAGTGCCATCTTATTCTTCTTCATTTCATAGTATTTGAGACATGCAATTTATGTTAAATTCGATACATTTTCTCCAACATGTACAAAATATTTAAAACAAAATCACGTGATGTTAAATTTGCATTCAAATATGTTAAAAATTTAACACAAATAACAAGAGTGTACCGTTTTTAATAAAAACAAAATGTTTTTTACTGTGTTGGATTTGATAAGGTCGGCCGCGCATGCAGCTAATAGCGATCGAAAGAACCGACATAACGGACGAAGGGCTCCTAATTCCGGCCGTGACGTGACTCACGAGCTCTCTTCGAGGATGCGCGATTATTCGCGAGTGCCCGGAGCCGGAAGGCTCCTTCATCCTCTCTCTCTTTCTCTTTCTATGGTAAAATTAACTTGCCTTCGATGCTCGGGCTCGATCCGACCGAGATAAGCGACGGTAAACCGTGGACGGTCCGTTCATCGACAAACTGGCGATCGTATCCGCTTGTAACATGTATTTTTGTGTACGTATGTATGTATTTATATGAGTGCGTACATGCACTAATAAATAAATCGAAAAGAATATTCGTGATTCAGCCGATATCCTCGATTCACCGTTGTGACGGGTGCGATAATAATACCCGATAGATACGCTTTCAGCATGCTTTTAAAATTTACTTTTTTCTTCCCTCCATACTTTGCCTTTTATCTGTTCTCCGATAGTGAAACGAAAGAATTTTGAAGAGAATTTTTATGGGGCACATTTTTACGGGTAAACTAAGAAATTCTATTCAAGGATGAATTTTTCTAAATGAATATTTATTGCAAGAAATCACCTGTAAGTTTATTATTGGATATTATTAAATTATTAATAGATACACTTTTAAGTACAATGACTAATAAGCGAATATCAGATTACAATACGTTATTAAATGCTAAAGCATTTTAATGACATTAAACTATCATTTTTTCCTTTGGAGAAAATTGAAAGGCTATTTCTCAGTTTCGATACAAAGCCGTTCGTTCTCTTTATAAAAAAGGCCATACCCTTAAATGTTAAAAGCGTGACCAGAGAACCTCACCCGGATATCATTATTGCATCCATATATCTGCACTTCACCGGATGGATGTGGCTGTTGATGTTATCTCGTGTGTTCCGGAGCGTTATTATTTTGCACGGTGCGTTGCTCCATTTATAACTTTTCTTTCTGCACCGAAAAGTAGGTTCGAGCGAAAATGCGAGTACGACAAATGCAACGTCATGCGCGTAGCTCTGCGAATCGAAAACAAAAGTACGATGACATTGCACATCCCGCTGTGAGGTATTCGCTGAGCAAGTAGGCACGCATACATCGTACTTTCGGGTCACGGGGGCAAGAATGATCGGCGTGAGGTAAATTTACTTTAATAAGACTGGTAAAATATAAACCCTTTTAATGTACAGAAATAGTATTTCTGTATAATTTCATGCTCAATCAGTTTATTGTTACGAAACTTATGTGTATAAATTTAGATTTCCGCAATCCAAGAGAGACGAAAATCGAATCTACCAAAAATTGCTTTATAAAGAATTATTCTGACAAAGTAAGCATTTTGAATTCATAGAAATGAAAAATTGATCTTAAGTTATCTGAAATCAGAGAGAGAGAGAGAGAAGAGAGTTATCTAAAATCACTTATTTTAGCCACTTTGAACATGACTGTTTATATTCACAATACGTAATGGCTTTCACAATTTTTGTCTCGCAAATTTTACGCGTTGGCGTCGGGCCGATCGAAACCTATCGAAGCGTTTAATATCGCCGTAGATTCCTGGTTACGAGCAGACACTATCTTTAGAATAGCGCCACGATCATCAGGAGATGCAAATGTAGCACGCTTGTGAAGCCTCGCGCGAAATTAATTGCGTGTGATGCAGATATGTCGCTCCGAGAATTTCTCTCGTTCGTTTCGAACATGGAATTGAAACACATGAGCTGCATATGCATATATTAAATTTAATCGCAGAGAAGCATACGAATTTTCGAAATTCGAATTGACAGCGAAAAAATTGATTACAAAATGTTTATACAAAACAATTTTTTATATGATTGTTATTCTTTTTTATACGGATATTTTTGGATATCATAAATAATTTAACTGTTACGCTAATAATAGCAAAGATTTGTCATAGTAATATTAAGAATATAGTTGTGTTTTACGAGAAAAATAGAAAAAGAGAGGAATTTAACGTTGCTTATTTGAATAGTGAACATTTCTTATATATTTTGAAAATATAAATTTTAAATTCAATTCAATTAAAAATAAACATTTAACAGCTTTCAAGACGTTATTTAATATTACGAACATTTTAAATATCACAATTGCATAAACTCCATTTCAATATCTACAATGTCGCTCTAGATTAGAAAGGATAACGGGCATGCAGGAAGCGAAATCGCAGGAAATAATACGTTGCAATCGGGTCTCCTTCGTTCCTATCAATTATTCTGTCTTTCGTCGTTACGCGATGTTATTTAGCGACTACATCGGCGTGGCGAAGCGTTCGGTTAAGCCCTATGTTATCGTTATCGCCATCATCCTGTCCTGCAAAAACGAGAAGCCGCCGTTCTTTTCAACCAGCGACTTTTACGACGCCAGTCGGCTTACTGTCCCGGCAGAAACGCTTGCTCCTTACACGCGCCGAGATGATACCATTAATATGTGTAGTTGCACATTCTCGATATGTAAACTCGATCTAATCAGCATAACTAGCCCTTCACAACGTTCCTAACGAGCTTCGTAAAATTCCCACCTTCCCCTATCTTGCTCCTTTTCTTCCCGTCGTCTTTCATTCCAATCATCCTCCTACTCGAGGAGATCACCTGGAGCGAGGAACTTGAGAGTGCACCCAACCGACCTGGCACTATAAAACTTTAAACCGTTTTAGAAAATCTCGTTATCTGTTAGATACCAAATTTAATGAGCGTTGAACACTCAAGTAATTCCGCGAATTGAATCAGTTGATAATCGTCATGCATGAATGCACTGGTTCGTGGGACTTGATCAGTGAGATAAAAGTTAATCAGTACAAGAGAGACTTTTTTAAGATTGATTTTTCGTTAAAATTGCTTCGTAACGTTTGATATTTTTCAATTGATATTTTCTATTATTTTTCGAGCAAGGACTCGTAAACATTGCGAATATATGTATGTACGAGCTGTACGACAGAACTGTCGTCGCTATCTCAGTGAAATCCAACCAATCCTGTGTTGTTTTATTAATTCTAGTAGAGTCTTACGCAGTTTACTAGATACCTACTTGAAAATATTATTACAAATACGAATCTTGCATATACACCTAAGTAAGTATCTCATACCTCGAAACAGCTCCACGTTTCATATTTCTTAATTGTTCTTACGATAAAGCTACTCCTTTATACTTCGAAGGAAAATAATACGATATACACGATCGTTACGTTTTTCGCTCTCTCGCAATACTGCTCGGATTACGCCTCGTTAATGGAAGACGAGAATATTGTTGCGTGTCCCGAAAAGGCAATAAGAAGATCGAAGATGTTCATGGCGGGATGCAAGGGTGAAAGTATGTTAAAATGTGAAAGCCAGCCGCTAATTAATACTTTTTTTTTAATCCGACTTTATATTAATTTTATTTGTTTATAGACGTAATCGGTAAGCGATAAATGACTTCTGCGAAGTGCGTTGTGCGCGTGTCACCGACGGAAGCGTCGTTTACATTCGAAACGACGGAAACTTTCCAGTGTAATTACAAATGTCGCGGAAAAGACCCGAGATGTCATTGCATAACTTGACGGTGTGCTAATGAATTTTTACTTATCACCGGTTCCGCAAGATCCAAATATTACGGCACCTGTTGACAACGCTTTTAACCTGATCTGTTCGCAAAAAATCCCAGGTCACTGTTGATTCTCTCCATTTACTTTCACCACGTTTCGTTTCTAGATTCGATACGGTTGCAGAAACTACCGCGATAACTCATTATTAATGTTTGAACGGTAGTCATGTATTAATAGCTGACAGATCGTTAGTTATATTTGCGGCTATTGTACATAAAATCTCGTGATATTTACAGTTTCAAAAATATTTATCTCAAGTATGAAAAAATTGAAGTAAAATTAATGAAGCGTAAAATTATATAATGGTAGGTACAAAATATGTAATAAAATACGATAGAAAGTTTGTAGTTTTCTTTTAATCTCTTCTCTCTTTCTCTAATGTTTATAAAATAGAAATCAATTATATAGACATTGGATTAGAAAAGAGACGTGTAAATATTTATAGAATCTGCAACTAAACTAGTATATACTTTTGAAACTTATAAAGTGAGATAGGTATGTTATTTGATATTTAGCGAAAACGAGAAAGAGTCTTGTAGTGCAGTTTAATGCAAGAGTAAAAAAAAAAAAAAAACATCTGTAGTTAGAATAATTTTTAATCGCAGAAATATAATGAGTTTACAGAAATTTAGAAATATGTTTTATCTTTATAATAAACAGTAATTTATAAGTCTAAGAAGAATGCAAATTATAAATATACTTATAGGATTCTTTATTAAGTTTAAAGCAAGTTATTTTTAACATTGTTGTAATCAAAGCTTGTGGATAATCTACAATTTATCGAATCTGTGACTATTGGAGTGCATCTTTCAGAAGTGATCTAAAACGACAATGTGTTATCTGGTATCTGTCAATTCAAATTAAGATGTACATATGCGTTCGTT
Organism: Cyphomyrmex costatus; assembly: GCF_001594065.2. NCBI lineage: Eukaryota > Metazoa > Arthropoda > Insecta > Hymenoptera > Formicidae > Cyphomyrmex > Cyphomyrmex costatus. Next base: position 801,600 of record NW_017280167.1, read on the forward strand.
CATCATAACGTACGTGCAATGCATCGATTGTAATTAACCTTTACGGATGGGACAGCCATTACAGTGATGCTGAAAGTTAATTTTAAAGCAAGGAATACTGGCAATGAAATAATGAATTATAATGTCTTATTCAGGAAAATCTATAAGACTTTAAAAATAGACCGACGACTACCATGGGCGTAGCCAGGAGAAAGTAAAAGAGTGCTATTGTTTTCTAAAAAATTTTAAAAAACAAAAATAATTAAAATTGCTTAAACGGACTATGTTTAACGTATTGACAAAAAATAAATTAAAAAAAAAAAATAAATTAAAGATAAAAGTTATAGAAAATTTTTTGAAAATCCAAGACGGCTATAAGTGTTATATATATTTAAGTTTTTCCAGTTCGAAGAATCAAAGTTTACAATTTTAAGAGAAAAAGATAAAGTAAATTAGTAAACTAAATGTGATTCTCTGATATTTACCTGCCAGCGCAATTAATTAAAATATTGTAATATGATAGAAAATAACAACAAAATACCATTCGACTATTCTTCTCCCCTGCAAGGTTCAACAATTTCAATTGTAATTTGGCCTCTCCCTTAAACAAAATCTTGGCTACGCCCATGCTCCGACCCTAAAGGTTAATACAAATTATTATACTATATATCGCATTGGTCATGTGCGCTCGTAAATCTCGAATTTCAACACCAATGGTCGGTAACGCAAGAGTTTTCATAGTCGATATTACGCACACGTCTTCCACGGTAATAAGTGCGGAGCGAAGAACTACTTGGCCGAGTCATTAATGCATCATTGGATCACGGGGGGAGAACACGGTACTAGTCGATTAGAAAACCGTTCTAACTATATGTGCGTTCGCACCTTGTTTCACGCATGGATCGCCGCCGGCCATCCTCATTAACGAGACCTCGCATTATCGGCTGCGTCGTCGAAGTTTCTAAAGAGCTCGCGTTTATATCCTCTAAAGCCTGACACGAGACTATCGCGATCGCCTGCGGATTCACATACGTGACTGGCGTCACCGTTGATGAAAGCCTTCGCTATTCTAATTGACTGATGGATGAGGAGCTATGACTAGCACGCGCAATCCGTTGAGTCAAAAAGATGACTAAACTAGCTTTTATAATTTTATAATGAAGCAAACCTTGACTTTCATTGTTAGCTCATCTTTTATTTGCGATTGTATTTTAGAGATTCACCACATATGACGTTTTAAAACCTCATCCCAAAAATTTCATATAAAAGAACAGTTGTTGCAAGATTTAACCTTTATTAACATCTTAACTCCTTGACTTTGTCATATCGAATCATTGAATAAATTCCTATCGTATATTCTTTTGCAAGAAAAAACGACACTGTATCAGAATCGCTATTTTCAACTTTTTCATTTTCTCGATTAACATTGGAGGTCGTATCTATTACGGATAAGTATAGAATGTTCAGACGACTGGGAGCTTCTTGCGCCGCTCGATTCTCTTTTCGTTTTGTACTTGAGAACTCGATGGAATAACGAGAAATAAGAAAGGGTTGAAAAAAGAAGCAACAGTCATCGGGTACGACTTTGTATTTCGTTGCCGTTAATGTCATCTCCGAGGAAGGCCACGATGCGAAACCCGACGCAGATTAGCGATGTAGGGTGCAAGTCTCAGTACTGCGAACCTTTGTCCTCTGGTAGCAAGAAATAGATCGTCACATCACCCCGAGGCGTCTTCACGATCTCGCGGTGTCGGATAAGCTGCGTCGCGGCCAGTCCATACATCAGAGTAGGGATACCTGGTACATCGAACAAATGTAAGGGGACAAAAAGTCGGAAAGGGGGATTATCAAGTCGTCGCATTGCTGAACCCGTTCGCCATGGCTAATTCCAGATCGGTAGAGCACTCAATAAGACAAGACATTGGCCGTGGAAGGACAACGTGCTCGTCGTCCCACGTTCCTTCTCGTATGTCGGAAATTAAACCGAATAAGACCGCGGTCTGTGTTGCGACGCCTTGTTCCGATCGTTGCTTTCGATACAGACTGAATTCAATTAATCAAGCGGCGGTAGCTGTGAATTTACAGTGAGTCTCACACAGTCTCGGGATTGCCGATCTTGGTGGCAAAGAAATTTTTTCACGAATTTCTGTCAGTATTTTTGTTAAAAATTTTTGTGATGCTGTCATACATATAACTTTAATCTCAACTTTTAAATCAAGATTGTAAAAAAGAAAATGAAAATTTCTCTTGTAAGAATTTAATTAAATTGAATTTTCTGAACCCCCCCTTTTCTTTTATTTTTGATCATCAAAAATAATTGATACACTAACAAAAACTGCAAAATTTTAATATATAATTCTTTGAGTAATACTAAATAAACATTTACTTACAGTAAATAAATATTTACTCGATAAAAAAATTGATAGTTAAATCAAGTTAATGGTTTTTGTATTAAATAAATATGTGTTAACATTTAGTAAATATTTACTCAAAGAACTATTAAAAAGAGTATATTTATTAAAATGCAGTTTTTCACTGTACGTTTTCTGCATTTCAATTAAAGTAATAACCCTTATAGATTTTAAAAAGCACTCAAAGAATCTCGTTAGAATTAATATCGAAGATTCCATGACATCTCGTGTTCGCGGTAATTATAGGATTTACGAGCTCGCCGGTTTATCGCATCCGACCGGAGTAAATGAACAAGGCCACCTTTTCGAACGCGGATTCCTTTTCTTCACGAGCGTCCGGCTACCCTTGCAACCTACCAAGGTTCAATATCTTGATCGCCTTGAAGAATCTGTCCTCGCCACTGAGATCCTGCATCGGCCGCTTACTGCAGTGATACTTGATGTACGGGAAGCAGCCGGTCCTAAGTACGTGGTAATTGCTGCCGCCCGCTGGCCAATTGAAGTGTGACATTCCCCGCTGATCATTCACCACGTCGGCGTATCGGACGAAGTACGAAGTCCAAGGGGGTTCGCCGGTTTGCAATAGGTAGCTCGTTAGGACCTGTGTTGCAGATACCGCAATCACGTCGGGTCACTTTGTGCACGCTGACTGATCGAGGAAGTATCCTCGGGGATCATCGCGAGCACGCGGGACAAAGTCGCGACCGTTACATCCCGTTACGACGTCTCTTCCTCGACGCGTCGACTCGTTAACACCGCCGTCAAGCTGGCCCTTCCGGCTTTCCGTGTGTATAGAAGAAATTAACCCGTCGCAAGGAAAGTATGAAAAGGAGGGATTTTAAGAATTTGCGCATGCCATTCGGAAACGACCAGCCAGTCGCTATAATGTCGTTTCTCAACGCACTATCATATTACTTGTATATTTGCCGTTTCACGTTACCGCAGGACGGATTAAATTGCACCGGCAGAAGTAACTTTGCACCACAGTATAAAATAAGATTCTAGAATTATCCAATATTCAAAAAAACAAAAAAAAAGGAAGAATTGCAACGGATACTTTACGAAGATTTCAAATTTATGAATAACAATACATACTTATAACAATTACATACAAAAGTTTCTATTGCGGCACGGATTAAAGCAATTTTTAAGTATGATATCGAACGCGAAGTTATATATTTAATAATAAATAACTTTAATAAAAGAGTCATCTAATATCTGCTTAAATAAAATGCATGTCAATTTTATAAACAATATTTAAAACCGCAAAAATGAGCAATTTTCCTACATTTAGAGAAGTAAAAATATAAATTGAGTTGCTCCATCTCCGGAGAAGTTTTATACCGCAAATTTATTTCAAGATGGCAAGAACGCTCGGAAAGTAATTTGCAATTTGTGCAATTATTCGATGGGATACACAATATACTTGAAACGATGGATTCTTGGGGTCTGTTCGACTGGGAAGAATCACGTGCTTATCACGATCGTGCGATCGCGTAGTGCCGCGGGAATGGAGACACGCGAAGTGTAACACAAGTGTGTATTGTTATGTAACAAAGTATCCGGGGAAAGTGCGCAGAGCTCCTGAGAAAGAGAAGATCTCTTTTGGATCGAGAAAAAATACAACGCGTAAGATAATTAGGGGAGTGGCCGGATTCATGAGAAACCGAGAGACCCACTAACCTCTGAAGCCAACGGTTCCTTCTTCTTCCGGAATGTCTTCATCCAGAAATTAACATATCTCGTGGTGAACAGTGCTCTCGATTCGATACTTGAGTTGATTATCCGTGATTGCATTTCACTGATCAATTCCTGATCAAATCTGCGCGATCTTTATTGATCTTAAATTTTATAAACAAATTTTGTTGCTTAATTAAAGTAGTTTCTTTTAAATTACAAATCGTAAAATGAAAAGATACTTATCAAACATAATAGAATTCCTCCTTTTGAAAATAAATAATGTTATAGGAAAGAGAACTCGATAAAATATTTTATTTTTTATGCTAAAACACTGACATAACGAGAACTATAACAACAATAATTAAAAATTAGATCAGAAATTTAAAAAGAAGAACAAATTTTGAGATATTTTTTCATAAATAAAGTTGCAAAGGTCTAAGCGATTTTCAAATCAATGAAAGTGAAGAGATTTTAGTTAAATTTCATAAACATTGAAATATTTCATATTCTTAGTTAATTTTACTTTAATAAAAGTATCGGAAAGAGCTTTAGAAGGTATGAGAAAGAAGGAATAAAATTTTTGTTGTCGAGAGAAAACAGTCAATTTAAGAATATGCTGTTGAAAAGAGCGGTGATGCTTTTAGGAGAGTCTGTACATAAATAGACGATGATAGAAGTAATCGCATCATATATACTCAATAGTATCGCTTATCGACCCGCAGGGTAGGAATTCGTCATGGGACGTGTCGTTCTGCCTTTCTAAAATAAACGCGCGGTAAGAGAGTCGCTCAAAATGTCAAGGTTAACAAGGTTCAGTACGATCGCACGGTGGAAGCGATCGTGTGTCCCGCGGTGTAACGTTAGCGTTTCTGTCTTTTACGCGTGTTCGCGTCAGAGCGGAATGAGTAACAACGTAATTGATGGCGCGCGCGCGTCAACTTTTGCACATCAGCGTGCGTGAATTCGCCGCTATGCGGTTCTGATTGCTTCATCGAGGTAGTCGCGAAGTTCCAGGAATACTTTGAGCGATGGGTGTCGTAATTGTACGAAGTTGGATTACCAGTTGATGCTCGACACGCCGCTATTCACGCTATGTAGTTTCATCACATTTGAAAACGTTCAATTTTGCCGCCAATTTTTACTAACAATTGTTTAAAGCCCATTTCCATTAATATAGTATATATTAACTCTTAAAGGCCTATTTTGTAACTCTTAGTAACGACTGTGATCTTGTAGCGTTATATTTTTTGCGCAGCTTTTTTACCATGTATAAAACCTACGCAATGACACTGTAACACTACAGTTACAGTCGTTAAGAGTTACAGAATAAGCTCTGTAATCTCGGTTTAACTTAACGATATTCACAGATTATTTTTGTTTCAAGACCATCTGAAGTAATGTCTTAGAATGTTAATCCGTGATTGGTTTATGACATTTTATGACTGTATTGGTTTTAAATATAAGAACCGTTTGAATACCGTTTACAGAAAAGATGAAGAATAAATCGAACCAAAATTAAAGTTATAACTTATATTAGTGAAAACACAGATATTAGTGAAAAGATACTGATCCTACGTTGTTCAATTAGTATAAAATTCTTTCGAGATCTATGCGCACTTATTCTTAAATGGCAATAGAAAGTGAATACTTTCTACTGCTTAATAATAGTCAGATAATCGGAATTGCATAGATTGAATCTCGTGTTCTTACTCACGTTTCGAATTACGATGGGGCGATAACTTTCTGATCTAATTCTTTCTTATTGTTACGATAGCACTTGAAGAATATATATATCGCACTGCGAATTTAAATTAACTTTGTGCAGTCGCGTTTGTGGCATTTCATACTTTTCTGCTGTCGATATCAATCAAATAAATACAATACAATACACGTTTCTAATTAGTTCTTATCTATCTTACGATTTCTTTTCGATATTAATTCTGTAAAAATCATAATAAATATCTGTGTACGAAAAAGCTAGAAGTCTTTTGCTAAGATTTCCAAGATTCTACTACGTAATTCTAGTAAAATCTGTTGTATCTATACCGCTGCTCACTCTTTCACGCGTGCGCGAGTCTTTTGTGTCGGCAAACAGATGGCTGCAGTCATTGGACCAGTAGATGTTGCTCGGTGCTGTTCACTTGAGGACTCTAGAGCTGTACTTGGTACAAATGTCACAAGTATCGACACTCGCGATTTAGAGCGCGCGTATTCTTGCACGGATACACAAGGCATACAATTGTTTTCTTTCACGATTGGATGAAAATACAGACGAAGATAAAGTATTACGTAGCATGTGCTACCCGGTGGTTACATAATTGGCGTGACACGGAACTCAGAGCGCCATCGTCGTTCAGTATCGATTCTGTATAGCGCATGGCGGTCTCTTTGAAAGGTTTTCTCCGTGTTTAGTATTCTTTGGATCTTTTGCGCGCAATTCGTATGAAAGATTGAAACCAAAGTGAGAGTAAAGTCCTATGAAATTAATCTTTGACTTATTCACTTGAAAAATTATGTGATATTACATTTTTGTTGTTTTTTAGTTTATTTTTGGTATTGTATTGTAGTGTTTTCTTTAAGAAATAAACATGAAAATCACGATAAAACATCGTCAAATTGTCATAATAACCTATAAAGAATAATAATTTTTTAAAAGAATTATATGAAACAAAAATAATAAAAATGACATTTGATCATTTTTAAGAATTTTTTTTTTTCAAAGAGAAATAGTATATTTATATATATTATATAATTAGTCAATAATTTTCTATTAAATTAAAAAATATTTTCTCTTTTTTGAGTTGTTTGAAATAAGAGAGCGATATTGTAATTAAAAATTTGTTTATTACAAAATACTTTTTGGAAATGGAAATTAATTATAATCTTACGTGCGATTCTTTCAATTTTAAGTAATCCCTTAATTCCGCCGTATATACTTTGTATTGAAAAGATTAAAATGCAAATCAAAGTTACGACGACCCAAGATAATTTGTTGCCATGTGTTTTATGTACCATTGTTATACTCTCTATCCCATAATTTTCACGCGACAGGCGTGGCGGTCCTCACTAAAGCATTCCCTTCAATAAGACCGTCCAATAATAGACCATTAAGAAACGCGGATGAGAAACCCCTTCTAAGCACTTCCAGGTGGTAAATATACCGCCGCGGCCTCGTGGCATGAGGTCAGACTGTCCAAGCAGCAGCCTTGACGGGCTATCATTCTCGACGAACTTGCGGTACATCTTGTTTTCTCATCTCCATCCACGCTGGCTCTTTTTCTCGTGTTTACATCGGTTGGAGCCACGTCTTCTTTTTAAGAGTGGTAAAACGATTTCGATACGACATTTCGATAAGCACGGATCATAAATCACAGATAAGGACGATAAGAAAAATTGTATGGTGTTTCTTCACCGAGTATAACGACTTTAGTGCTTTGTTTAGTTCTTGCGAGAGTAACTTTATGTCCTAGTTTAAAAGTGAAACTGAAAAATAAAACAAGTTATATCCAAGAAAACAATTTCTAGATTTTAATTATGGCGTTCTTTATTTGGTCTGTAAGTATAAGACTTCTTTCTGAAATGTCGAATTCGTTTATAAATAAATTGTGATTACTCTCTATATATTCAAAGGCGATTATTTCTGCGTAATGATTTTACCATTTATATGGTCCAGATTGTTTTTTTTTTTTCGCATTCTCTCAATGAAACCACTCGTGATGTTGTTTTTCGCCACCGGTAGATATCGATTCGGAGTGAACTACAATATTAACGCGATTTGCATGTATTTATAGGTATTTGAAGGTCGAAGCGTGTCTAGCTGACATTGTCAGCGTTGCACTTCCGCTAGCGTAATTTATCGTGCATATCACCGTCCGATTTGCTCATGACACATTTAGCCAGCCAATTTGGAGTAACGCGTTTACGTCACACGACCCAGTTAACACAACGCGTTTCTAGGCTATCAACGTGACATTAACAAATGATAAATCTCGTTCATTTAGTTGTTGTTCGGGACGACAGAATGGCTGCGACCTGGAGAACAGCCGCTTCACAGAATAATCTTCGCGATCTTTCCCTCGACGCATTATGTCCGTTATGATTCGGACGGTATTGTGAATAGTTATCTTTGATGTACCTCTTTATGCACCGCGCTTTTGTAGGTACATACGTATCACTTTCATCAAGTTTTTTTTATCTTGCTCGTGAAACTATGCCAAAAGAATAATTACTCATACTTTACGAATACCTGATGCTCCAAATTTTAAATGAACGATTTTGTTCGTTTCTGATTCAACAGGTAAGACGACTTTTTTTATGTAACGTACTATGAATATTTACGAATGCAAATAGCAGAAACGTTATCAGTCTTCTTTTGCATCGTAAATAAATCCAGAATAGTACTCATAATTCGAATCGGAATGCACGTATCGTTACGTAAAACTGGCGATAGAGCCGCTTTAAGTGAAACTACACCTCGTGGATGATAGCATCATCGAGACGTCGCTTTCGTTCTGTTTCAAATGAGTGCCATCCCGGTGGCTATAACGCAGCGAGTACACGTGCGAATCCGGACTATTCGTAGAGAGTCTTACCATTCTACGTTGAGGATTCCCGTTCACGATCACTCCGAGCTTGCGTCTCCGGTTGCCACGCCTAGGATCGTTTTCGCATACCGTCGCGACTTATACAGCGTCCTATAAATTACGACCGTATCTCATTAACATCCACGTGTTTATTATAGCTGCGCTATACGCCATTAACGTGCACGAGTGACGACGGGGGATGCTTAAATCTAACAGGGTTTCTCCAATATTCTTGTCTTTTCAACTAGGAAATTAACGTTGCGTTAAAAATCTCCCCAAAATTTAAGTCTTTTGCATGAGAAAAAGAGGAAAGATGCAAGGATTTTATGTAGCACAACGATGGCACAAATGAAACCTACATAGATTCTTGAATTTTTCCTCTTTTTCTCTTACAAAAAGACTCAACTTTTGGAGAGAATTTTAACGCAACGTTAATTTTTTAACTAAAGATTCAAGTAATAAGGCTACATTTTCCATGTTGTATCCCTCATGTCATAAAGGCAAATATTCAGAGGCAGAAATATTGATACTCGAGTAGTATAATATCGACATGACACAACGAGCAGTAGAAAAGGATGACACCGAGAGGACGGGATCGCGCGAAGACGCCGTCACCATCAAATTGGATTACGTCGCCGTCGCCAATCCGACACGAAGAGAGACGCAGGAAACGCGCGTCTGCCGGCGGGCAGTTGCGATTACATCGTGCTTAATCGACTAGAACGTCATAAAGGCAGCAGCTTTTCTCCACCGAGATTCATTATCAGGCGACGCGTCCACGAAGACGGGCGGAATGTAATATATTCACGTTCGCGTACTGGACGTTTCAAAGATGCAAAAACACACTGCTAAACTAATTCGTGGGGATAAAATCGTACAGAGAGATAATCCTTAGATGCGCGTATTTTTAACCGTAATTCTAGGGAATTGCTACCTGTATCTTTAAAGAAATCTAAAACTTAAAAGCTTTATTACTCTTTAAAATTTTTATAGCGAATCTCACTCTGAAAGATGAAATCTCATTCTTAAAGATTGAAAATAAAGCGACTCTTCTTCAAAACTGGCTCAGTCTTGTGATGAAATTCCATTTCAAAGAATTTAGAGTAGTTATTTTATTTTTTTAGCTATTATTTATAGTTTATCTTCCATGATCTTTGAAGAAAATCCGTCACGGAATGAGAGAAAAATCTAGACTTGAATTCCAGTTGAGATGATATTTTTCGCAATAAATTCTTTATAGTATTTTAAAGATGCTCATTAGCATCAGTGATATTAAATTGCTCGTCAATTTAATTTATGATATTACTTACTCCAGCTTTAGTTTAGATTGTATTTCATAACTGACAAATAATCGGTGCGCAGTTTGCTGAACTGGAAATTTTAATATTCACATAGAAATATATTAGGCATCACGATCCGTTTCACCGAATACGACCTTCTTCATTAATTTCTTTTGGAAAGAGAGGTGATTATCTTTAAAACACCCTCTATAATTGCGCATTTGACATCTTTGACGTAAACTGCTGTTCAATCAACGTGCGCGCGACGATGACGAGGAAGTGCGAGCAAAATTTCATATCGCAATAACCGTACATCAAAGCGTAACTTTTAATCCCGTCCCACGAGGCTATTCAAAGTCTCCTTGTTATAGTGTATTTTAAATAAATTATCTTTATCGTGCACGATAATACCTTACGGTACTACAATTCGTCCGTCACTTCCTCGTCAACTTCCTCCTGAAATTGCCGATACGATATTCATACTCCCGCACGCACGTCTTACGCACGCGACCTACCCGCACCTACGTGTCTCGCACACGTGGATCGCGGGCATGGAGACACCGTGGCCGCACACGCCGTTACACGCATAGGGCACGCACGGACGGGACATGTGCGTTGGTTATTTCGATGCGAGTCCTACGATTTCCGCAAGATAAATGATGTAACGGCCGTTTGCGTCGCGTCCTGTCGCGTCGCGTCTAGGAGACGCTGGCCCGCTCCTTCATTATGCGCGACGCGCATTGCCGCGTGCGTGCACGTGTAATCACGCGGATTCTTTTCCAGTCGCGGATGAACGCATACGACGGCCTAACGGGACTCAGCATTGGGCGTCTATGCGTAAACATCGTAAGAGATACCTGATCTGTTCCTTTGCACGCCGTTTATATGTAAATAAAATAACTGGACAATATTTTTTAATGCCAATCCGCATGTAAGTGACACAAGAGTTTTTAATGCTAAAAAGACTTAGTAATTGAAAATTCAATCAACTGGCGTTAAATTTAGTGTTTAACTTTTAGTATACAAATGATGATTTGAAGTATCAGAATTACATCTCATTAAATACCGAAAAGACTTTGAATCAGAAGATTTTTACATCGGTAGATAAGCTGGAAAAGTGGCTGTCTAGAATTTATTAGTAGAAAAATATGCGGCCATGTTAATACATTCTTGATTTAACGATTTAATGATACGTTATTGATGATATAAACACAAAACTTTGTGGCGCAACTTTTTTGTTACTCTGTACAACACGCTAATTAAACACGCTAATTGCACACTTTGGCGTTTATCAAATTCGCATTTTATTCACTTTAGTGGATTCTATTAATGTGATGTACCGGAATAATACCCAAGTGCTTTGGGGAAATTAGATATTCTCCGTGAGTTTTAACTGAGCATTTCTCACGATTTAGGGTGACGTTTGTTGTTTGCACTTTCTCCCAAGGGTTCTTTATTTCCAAGCAAGAGAGATTGTTCTAAACTCATTTATTATTATCTAATGACTATAAATTAGAATTTCGTTTCCTCGTGGTGATTTAACAGTTGCCCGATTCGAAATTGAGAGAGCCGTATTACCATAATCTAAAACACGCCTTCCGGCTGCACGAAGTAATTTGTTGAGAGGTCAGCCGTGCGATTCCGATCATTGTGACTGAATACGGATAACGTCGCTCTATCTCAATCAATACAGGATTTTTTCTTTTCAGGATTTGTAATTTATGGTAAATCTATAGTCAGTATGTTAATTCTATATGCGAATAATAATGCATTTAATTCAGCGCGTGCACTTTGACACAATAATTAAATTATAATTTTATATAAGTAATCTTTCAAGAATCTGATTATAAAAAATAAGAACTAGAAGTAATATTGTGATTTTAATTCAAGCATACATTTTTTTATTAATAAATTTATAACGTATTAGCATATTATTTCTTTCTAAATTTTAGTTACATGAATTTGTGCATAGATATTTAATTTGGCGCATACATTTTGGAGAAGATAAAATTATAATTTTATGAGCAATTTTTTAAGAATTTATAATTTTGGAAAAAATAAAGATTAATTAAAACTGTAATTCTAATTCAGACACATATTTTTCGTTATTAAATTTATGACATATACTAGCGTTAAACATTATCTTTTTTTATTCTAAATATATCTAGAGACTTTATAACGGATTTCACGAATGATTTTATCAAAATTCTATGAAAAAGAAAAGTATGTGTCTACTTGTTTCCTATACCTATACCTTTTTAACTTATATCGTCTCACTCTATAATTTTAATTAAAGTTGTAGAGTGAGACGGTATAAATTAGAATCAGATAATATATACAGGGAAGAAGTATGTATACTCCTTTCTACGTTATGTAGAATTTTGACAAAATCACTTATGGTCAGATTATGTTACAATAAAGTCTCTATAATAGTTATATCAAAAAGATAGTCGTAACTTGACCTTTACTTTCTTCTCGCATTAGAAAAAAAAGCGTATGCAGCAATTAATTATTAAGTCAGTCAGACTTTCTCGCGCAATTCTTTTTCAACAGTAAGATTTTTTGAAGACACGTCGTTATATGATATCGTAATTAAGAGAAGCCCTCCTTCGGATAAGTGGAGAGAACAGAGTCGAAGGATAGAAACTGCGCGTTTGCATAATGAAGTTTCTCGCCGAGGACTTAATGGCGATTCGCCGATCTGCGCGTCCGCGGGCGCGCAAGTCCTTTTTTGTTGGCGTTTGCGGTGCCGATGCGGTTCGCGGTTGGAGGATCCAATAAGAGAACAGTAGGCAGATTCAGTTTCTGCGGCCTCTGTTGCCCGATCTTTATTCCCTGTCGGTTTCTCTTTTTCGCAGCAGCGCAGCAGCGGCGGCAATGGGAGCGAGCGTTACCCTTCGGCTATGTACCGTTCCCCAAGTGTTACCCTCTCGAAAAGAGCGTGGCGTGGCGAAGTCGTGAGCTCTTTCTCTCACGATGCTTCGCCAACCGACGCGCCGCGCCGTTGCCTTCCGGTCGACGAACAGCGAAATTATCATTTTATCGATATCGAGAGTTCATCGTTATGCCGGGACTCGTCGGACTCGGGCGACGAGCGCTTGTGTTGGTCTCGCGTTCGCGTGGGAGAGTCTGCCGTGATATATTCACGCCATAAATGGATAACCGGCCCGGTTATCACAGAAGCGTAAATAATATTTACACTTTTATATCTCAAGCTTTCTCACAATTTTAAAAACGAGAGACCTGCTCGGAGAATTTAAAATTGAATACATCAAGGTACGATCCTGCGTATGATACAAACGAGAACACATATCATACATACATATTCCGAAACGGTTTGGTCGACGTACGCTGGTATTGACCCAATATGATTGCGTTTGGTATATCGAATGTCGATAACAATCACATTATTGTTTAGACAATACAGCGTACTGCTTTTGCTGGGACGAGTATTGATTTACCTCTCATGCGTTTGATTTAAAAATGTTCATGCTAACATTGATTAAAACAACACGACAGAAATTGGGATTATAAAGGCGTATAAATCTGATTCATTGAATTAAAGCATTTCGTTAGAATAATTGCAGAATGAAACACGCTTAGTTGTAATAATTTGATAATGTTGGCTTCATTTAATATTTCGCGTAATACGCAAAATATTTGTTGCATGTTTCCAACTTGTATATATGCACATTATATAAGTAATTAAATTAGGATGCCATTTCTGGTGGAATTTCTCCATTATATACTCTGAGTGCTTGAAACTTTTGTGACGTAAATTGTCGATATAGATTCCAACGAACAGGTCATGTGTGTGTATATGTGTGTCCCGTAGGTTAACATTATAAATAATTCTCGGGCAAATAAGTTATCTATTTTTTTATATGCACGATGAATAATAAAAATGTAAAATTAATATAGAAAAAAATGACTTGAAAGCAATAAAGACAAGTAGAGTTATTTATATGCATTTTTGTGGATTCTACGCTGTTGCTTGGAAGCCGTAGTATTGCCGCGGGACTTCTATCTGCTTTGTCCGGTCGGTCGGTCGAAAAAAGGAAACTCGCAAAATGTCGGTTATTCCGCGGCTAATAAAGACTGCAATCTTCCACGATAGCCTCGAGTTCTGACTGTCTTCCGTTGGCAGGGCGTATTACCGTGGAGAGCACTCTTGGACACCCATCGGCGAAACGCATACATCATGAGGGATGTATGACGCTCTAAAGAATAGGATGCATCTCTTATCTTGTCGAGAGATCATCGCGTGTAATGCGTGGCTTTCATCTTTGGGCTTCAAATCAAGGATGAACAGCGTACGCCTCGCGAAAGAGTCGCAGAGACCAGTGTTATCTTTGACGACGCGCGATGTAGGTGGTACAAACGAGTGACTCATGTCTGCGTAGCGAAGGACTCTCAAACTTTTACCAAGTTCGCACTCATGAGTGATATCGTAATACACATTTATGTGTTAACAATAACAATTTCTAATTATTCACAGCGAACGAGTTAATTTTAGAACAAATTAGAGATCTTGTAACAGAGTTTGGCTACGAGTGTACTCGTTAACAACAAATTATAATTTTGTTAAAATTCATGAGAAAAAAATGCTCTAAATTTTTTGGAATGAAATCTCACTGTAAGAATGAAAATTAAATCAATCTTGAAAAACACTCAATTTTCAATCCATAAAAATAAGATTTCATTCTTCAGAGTGACAATTCACTCTAAAAGTTTTAAACAGTATATATATCCTGTATATATACTATCTCTATAATTTTAATTAAGGTTACAAAGTGAGACAGTATGTATACCGGAAGACAGTACTTTAAAACTTTCAGAGTAAATCCTCCCATCCTGAAGAGTAAAATTTCACCAACTTTTAAAGATTAAAAATAGAACTTTCTCAAGACTTCTGGCTCAATTTTCACTCTTTAGAAAGAGATTTCACTAAGGATTTAAAAGGTACGTACATCATTTTCTCTCGCAGAATTTTTATAAAATCGTTTATAATCAGATTCTGTTATAGGATCTCTAAAATAAAGAAAAAATATATGGAGTTATCAGGTTGCTTCTATTATCAGAGATCCATAGGTCAAGATTATTTATGAATCAATAGAATTCTATCTAATTCATTTTACGGTTCAGACGAGATTTAGCGAATCTGTAGCGAATCAATAGCTTTCAAGGATGCCTGCAGGTGAAGTTTGCGTCATATAGAGTTGAAGCGCGAGATGTCGTTGATCCCAGCTCTTTTCGTCCTGAAAGATCCGTCGAAGTTGTGGTCGCGGGTCTCGTCCATGCGATCTGCAAACCGCGGCGAATCGGTAACCGCTCGCACGCTCGCATACGACGCGCAGACTTTTACGACCGCGAGAGCCCGTCGAGGCGCCGATCCGGAGAGTGGCGCTCATCCGTGGTTTTTGAGGTCGATCCGCGAGAAAATTTGCGGTTCTCACTTTTGCGGACGGAATTGCCGGGCGTGACGCTCGTTTTGGTAGAAAGAAACTTTCGCCATTATACTAATATAAAGCAGCAATCTGACAGAGAATTTCAAAAGAATGTCTGGGAGCTTGAAAAAGACTTCTATCATTTTATAATACTGAATGCGAAAGGTGGAATTTACATTGAAAGGAGTGATGATATTTGTGACTATAATCGTATAATAAAATATAATAATTATGGTTAGCTCGATTTTTATGATTATTATTGCTATAATAATAATAATAATCATATATGGCCCCCCGTATTATAATTCTTTCAAATATAAAAAAATGATACTATGAATTACGATAATTCCAAAATAATACAGTAACGAAATTATGATAAAATTTTCTTATTAATATAGTAAAATATAAAGATAAATAATGAATAAAATAAACATTTTTATTCAGTAAATGCAGTCGCAATTATAGTAAATATAATTATTTTTTTTAATTTACTCACTATTTATGTGGTAACAATAAAAAGTACCTGCAATGAAAATATATATAATTGCTAATGTGTGTACGCGCGCTTGTATAAGAATATGGAAATTCGATTTCTTATTATAATGCCTTGCACTTAAAAATTCGATTCAACACATCCCTTCACGCTTCATCGAATGCAATTGACTTTATTGTGGGACTTGATTTGTTGATTTCTATTATTTTCTATAGCCAGAGACTTTATATACAATTTAAAGTAGCAAGTACTTTTTACGCTGTATTTCTTACGTCCCTAGACCGTAAACGGAGGTGCGAAAGAGCACATCTACGTGACGACTAAATCTTTGCATTTTTCATGAGATTCTAATGATCGACTATCGTCGGCTAAGTGAAAAATATGCTGCGGTAGTCGCGAGAAAAAGGGATAGCCCTCAGGCCGTTGTCGTTTCGCGCGTTCAAGCGCGACCAATTCAGATTGAGACGCGAGAAAGACCGGGTTCCTGCTTTTGTCTCGCTGTCAAGCGTTTCCCGTTGCCGACAAAACAGCTGGCTTGTGGAGATTCATCCGGGATTGGATTATCATGATATCGTTGGTTTCCGCGTGAGATTTTATTCGTAGGGGCTCCGAGACTTCGCGAATATTTTTCTCTCTTATACGACGCGACGCCCGTTGAACGAATGCTTCCGTCCGCCAGTTCCCGCCGTTTCTCGTCTGCCGAGAAAGCGGGGGATAAACAAGAAAAACGAAGAGATCCATCGCGCGCGATCCTCGCTTTATGCCGGATCCCGCCGCGCCGCGCCGCGCCGGCGGATTCGCACCGGACGAACGAGGCCATAAACTCGCGGTTACTCCGTGCCATATCCTCGCCGACGACGAAAACGCTGCCCGGCCGGCAGATAGCCGGAGGAAGCATAATTGCGCTTAATCGCCGAGCTCGTGGTGCCCCACAGGGTCCGCCGCAAAGCAAATTCGCCAGCGAATCTTCATAACTTCAAAACCTCCCGCTTCTCAAGATCAATTGCACACGTTGCGAAATTGTGCAAAAGTATTGGGATCTAATATGCGATATTTATATATAATTTTCCTCGTTGAAGATGGATAAAAAATTAACTAAAACGCACGTTATAATGACGAATAGTCAATTTCTTTGTAGAAATATTTCTACGAGATCTCTTTCTATCTTACAATTAGAGCATTAAAAATATTTATTACAAAGAAATTAATTATGTATTTGTGCTATTATAATGTGCATTTTAACTTTTAATCACCTTCAGTGAAAAAAATTGAAACATCATCCATTCCTTTCAGCTTACTTTTTAGTTTTATTGTATAGTATTATTTTTATAGAATCATTTTTTGTACTCAAAAATTGGCCAGGCAGTGATTTACCATCAATTTCGTCTTTTATTGCATAGGCAATCTTTTTCGATCAGATTCACTGCCATTTTCGTCGATTATCCTTTATACATTATTTGATGTTGAAATGTTATACTTTAACTCACAGCAGTGGAGTTGCAGTGAAAACAGTTTCCTTTCCATGTATATTCATTGTAGCTTCTCGACAAATTGTTCGATTTCTAAATATCTTCCTGTAAAACGTCCTGGATTATGACATTGTGAGTAATTCATTATATCTCAGTATCATACCACGGTAGTGGTTCATTGCATCGCATCGCGGTGTTTCATTGTGACGAGTTTCATCATGATTTAAACACAAGTCGTGAATTCAGGTCAGTCGTGTAATTCTGCGAGAATTGCAAAGAACAATAGGATTCATGGATTCTACAAGCTGTCCGATTGGCAGATGCAGGAGCTTAAATTCATTTACGGGCGATGATTATATGAAAGAGAATCACGTACCTACTGAGGAACCGTATATACTTAAATATTAACACAATCTTGACTTCAAAAGATAACCGAGCAGTCCACTTTCATCGAATTATATTATTTATTTAATTTAACATTATATTACTATAATATTTAGTATAATTAAATGGTATGTTAATATGTAATATCTTTAATTAAAAGTAAATAGTTATATCTCTAATAATAATTATATACATTAGAATATATTCCTATTTAATTTAAATTTAAAAAAAGAAATACCTTTCTCCGTTTTTATCTCTTTTTAATAATATCTTTTAATACAATTGCAAAATTAGCTTTTATAATTAAATGTAGATATTATTCATGTTCGTGTGTAATCTCCATTTTTATCGATGTTTTTTTTTTACAACGAAATGTTCACAACAATATATATAGTTTCCATAGTCGCGCAAGACGGTGAAGAGCATATTGGGAGACGCATATCGTACGATGGTGCATGCGCGTTTAAAACTGGTTTACCGTCCAAGCTGGCGCTCGACGATAGCTTTAAAGAAAATGGAAAGGTGGGTTATGTTTTGCTGTGAGACTATTTCCCGCTTCCCTTCACGTGTACTTACATACATCCCAGGAAACTGCGTGCCACGCAGTATAACGTGACAATAACTCTTTCGCGATAGGAAACTATCGCGAGACCGATCGTATACTTGTCAATTGTTACTGAATTTTTCTAAATATATTTCGTACTATCAGATAAAATGCACGTATTGTATTTAACCTGGAAGTAGTCACCTGATTTTTTTTAATGATTATCTAAGGAGTTTTGATATTCTAATTAAAATCACTATTATTAACAACATATTGTAAACTAGCTAATAAACTGAGTATTTGTCATTTTGACATAAAAATTTTGCAGTTTACATTTTCTGGCGCTGAGATATAAAAATATCCTGAGTTATTTTCTAAATTAAGGATAATAATAAAATATAGTATACTGTTATTAGCTATTATTACAATTTTTAAATTGTTTTCATAGATTTTCTTATAGTGTTAAGTGTGTTTTAAAACATTAAAAATATAATAATAAACTGTAAAATATGATAAAAATATAAGTGGATAAAATTTTATTTTCGCGGTTAAAAACACTTAATTTTGAATAAATTATTCAATAATTCTTTGAATAACTAGTTTCATTTAAGATGATTTTATAAGATGGATAAAATCTCGCTTTCTGTAAGGAATATATAATTTTTTAGGAGGACCACTATTATTAAAAAATTTCCTACATCAAAAATTATAAAAATACCCTTCTAATAGCCTACTTTAAACTCGCGTTCAAAATATATCAGAGCGATTCGCAGGATGTTCCGAGCCGGCAGCTAATAAGCAGCGATCCCCTTTTCGTGAATTATGTTCTTGGTAGGAGCCAGCAGATTCTTGGAGCAGCTTGCACGCAGAAGACATCTTGTAAAAGAGAGTTTCTCATTAGCCGTGCTCGTTCAGCTATCGGATCCGAATCCGGTTTTCACGGTGTAAGATTATGCCCGCTACGAATCGGTAGGTATCCAATGCCTACCGATAGACAGACACGCGTATGTGCTGGTGAACCAGAGTATCGCTCTCGTACTCTCATTTACCGAGCGCACGCATAAGCGTTGCACACTCGTCCACAATGTTCGCGGAATGTGAGCCACGAATTCGAGCGACTATAGTCATATAGTATGTATGTAAATCACATTCGCGATCTAGCCATTTGGTTAATTTCAACTTCCTGCGGATATGATGGCTGATTGGGAAATTGGGCACAATCTGATTTTACTACATTATATAATCTATATATTTAAATATATAATAATTCCAGCATGTAACTGAAATGTTAATTAGCAATCGTGAAATATCTTCTATTTTACCGTGTACGAAAATAGATTTCTATTTCTCTCGATTTATTTATTTTCTGGCTCATAATACGAATTACAATTATTTACTTTAAACTAGTCGCAAATAATACAAAATAAGAATTATAATTAGCTTGCACATAGCTGCTTTTTGTTGAATTGTAATCCTAACGTAGACATTGAACAATTTTAAATGTGATTCATGTGTAATATTAGTTCGAGTGTCTGGTGTCGAGCGATATAAGGGAATTTAATGTTTAAAAAATATATTTAGATTCATGATCCAGATAAATTGTTCATTCTATTTTGGACTATCTAACAGGTGCAAACCGGTCTTTGAACTTTATATGGCTTGCAATGGCTGCAAGGTAGTAGATAGAATTGTTCGCTCTATCGTCTATGGAGGGCAAAGCAATCGGTGGTGGCGCACAATAGACATATTCACGCGTACTCGCTCGTGTACATGTTCGAACGTGATGCGGCGCGATGGTGGTCGTTAATAAACGCACAGCTGGTGCCCGATCTACGGGCTGCACGAGTACGTACCTAAGCGGCATAAGAGAGTATCTGGTAAATGCTCTATCTCGCGGGCGTGCATAACCAAGCGTAAGCACGCGACGATCCCAATACCTTCGTACCTACGTCATTAGCGAGCCGGACCCGGACAGATATCCGGTGTGTAACGATTGGCGGGAATCATAAATCGATCATTTAATTGCGCTCCCGCCGGGAAGAGCAGTTCACTAAGCCCGCGGTCGCCTTCGTTCGTGGCCACCGACCGTTATACGCGCCTTCGCCCGCGGTCGAGCACGGCAAAGATCGATGGCAACGAGACGATTGACTTGAATGGACCGTGCGAGAGCCCGTTAAATCGCGAAGGAGATCGCCGGGAGATCCGATCGCCGTCTGCCGCGAAGACGCGGAAGTCGGAGATGTGATGAGCGCGGCTGATTATCGCCTCGGATCTGCCCCGTGACGGCGCAACTTCGAGCGGGTCGAGCTGGACGGAAGCGATAGGCTGACGATCATCCAACGTCGATTAATTCAAGGATTTAGGAACCTGCGGGTCTCAGAAGTTTCGAGAGTCTCGAGCGTAACAAAGGACAGAATTGATTTGTGGAAATAATTATCGGCTCGACTCTCAATAAAATCTCGGAATGGCGCTTGGGAGGTGATGCGTACATACAGTAGCTTCATCCTCGAATGACTCGTCAAAGAAAGGTACGCTGGCACCGAATCAATTGATTTCCGCCTACGTGGAGGCCGCAGGGTCTTCAAACACGCTATAATATCGTTGCCACTGTGATATTTTCTTTTATATTGTATTAATTTGCAAACATCAAAGTTGTTCAAAGACTACGTAAGCGATATGCAATCAACGAGTATCAATTTAAATTAATTATACAGTCGTTGTCGAGTTTCTTCCGCTTTCTTTTGCACTTGCAAATCCTATAGATTTAATTTAAAGCGGACTTTATTAAATGTCTGTTTTTTATTCCTGTAAACCAAACTACAGTTTTTAATTTTCGTTGTATCCAAATTTTCCAAATATCAAATGTACCTATCTCGCTTTAAATTTTAAAAGTATAGGTACATTACTTCAGTTTAAAAAACAGATCTTATAACTCAAGAATCAGCGAGGTTAAATTACGAGTCTCTAAAGCGACGTTTACAAACTTAAACTTTATGCCTTAGATTGTAAGAAATTGACCAATCATAGTGGAATGTGAGGAGAACAATCGACTATATGATGGGTTCTTACGGTTTTAAGCGTAAAACTTAATCTCGTTCTACAGATATCGCTTAAAGTATAGGCATATCCAACTTTAAACGAAACGTAACGCCGCGCCGTCGACACAAAAAATTCAATCTGACAATGAGTAAAATTTCGGAGACTGTAAGTGTCGATACGCGTCGTACTTGCATTTTAACTCTGGAGCTAAAGTTGAACATGCCTACTCTAAAGACATCGAGATGGTAATCGATCTTCAAAATTACAACAAATTTTTCAATAGTATAGTCTTGAGAGATGCGTCGTCGATAAAATTGTAAAATGGCTCTTGCAAAATAATTGTAATAAATTTCATTGTGTAAAACGGCCCTTGCAAAATAATTTTAATCATTGGCTCGCTTATCGAAGAGCATTCAATTTGTCCACGATACCACGCGGCGGCTCTAACCGCGGAACGTGAAAAGGCATCGGGAGAGGGCATCGAGATGCGCCGCGCGGGATACTCTCTCTCCCTACGCGAGAATAATTACACGGCTTGCGTCCGAATAAAATATTCTCTGTGCGCGGCCGAGTTCGCGATGCATCTTACCGGGCGATCTCATCTCCGAATGATTATCGACGCGATCGCCGCGCGCGTACTGTAATTGCGCGCGATTATTCTCTCTTCCTTCTTCTTCCTCCTAGACCTATCCGGAGCCATTGCGCGGCGAGTCATTCGTCGAAGGAGGCGCCGAGGAAGCGCGATCCGTCCGGAAACTCGCATCCGAGACATTGTATTGAGTCGCACGCGAATTAAACTGATTTACAGACCGATGCGTATCGAATGGCGAGCCTACGATTTCAGTTGATTATCCGTGCGGTATAGTTTCATCTCGTCGCGCAATTAACATACAGAATAGTTTCACGTTCTTCAGTTTTTGCAAGCCATGAAATCGAAGTAAATCTTTTATTAACTAGAATTGAATTAGTATGATTATTAATCTCGACTATAGCAACGGATCATTTGAATCCGAAGGGAAATTTTTAGATTATACCATTTGTACGATTGATATTATGAGGTTCTAAAAACATAGGGATGTTTCGATTCTCTCAAAAAAACATAATTCTCTATCAGGGGACATAATTTCTAACCAAGGTTTTTTGCAAAAAAATTGATTTTTGTAAGCAAAGGGACTGTTTTAAATCGATCTTTTTGTAACAAATCACTTCTTTTTCAACAAAAAGTTCTATCTCAATTTGAGATTTAAAAAAATTGATTTTTGAAATCGATTCAAATATTTCTAATTCTACATTATAGATAAAAAAGACTTTGAACCTTCCTTTATCAAACGCTGTACAACGGACATTCACTTACACTCTGACTTTAAATAGAATGATTTAGAACTTGTGTTATTTTTGTAGTGTAATTTTTATAGCTGTAGTTGAGGCTTAATTAGTTCTTTTTCTATAGTTCTAGATGAATGTTAAATCGTTTAACAAAGCTCATCACAAATTAATTCTCTAATAAAGTCTTTGTCTTTATTAAAGTCTTGGTTAAAATTAAAAATTGAGATTTGATTACATACTTATTAGAAGAAAAAAATGGGAGCACACACATACAATCCGTTGCGCATTATGCATGATCGCCGACGTTCACACGCATGTTCGCGCGTTCTGTCGAATCAGTCGGCATGCACGAACGCGTAACTACACGCTATACATCGATTTAGAAACGTTAGCTTTTACCGCGAACTGTATATTCAGACATTCACACGAGTAGAAAAAAGATCATCGTGTACATTGAGAAAAAATATTCTAAATTTTAATAAATATTTATTTAAAAAAGGGGTAGCTATATAAGTATTTATTTACAGTAAATAAATACTTATTTATTCAAAATGAAATGATAATTAAGTTCAATTAATAGTTCTTGTATCAAATAAATATATCTTTAAAATAAATATTTAGTAAATATTTAGTTAGCAATATTCAAATAAATGATTTATTAAAATTTAGTATACTTTTTCAGTGCACTATAATGTTCACTTTATAAATACATTTTTATAGAGATAGTAAAGAAATAGAAGAATATTACAATTTCCAGTTCGGTCTACGAAAATTTTGACATAATAGCGGACAAACAGGATCGGAGAATAAATTGGAATTAAAAATTTGTTTCTTGACTCATATTTGGGTTCATTCTGCCATAAATTTTTCAGTCGTTAGAAAGCAATTGTTCTCACCAGTCGCACAATTTTTTTCAAAATTTGAATTTGCCACTTTAATCCGATTCATCCAATCCGGTTCTTCTGCGCTATCGATCGCGTGGATTCTCACTATGCATATCGACGATATAGCAACGCAACATAACAGTCTGAGAAAAAAATCTGTAAACTAGTTCTCTGTAAGCGGCTTCGCAGCTTGTCAATCCTTGTGGGAAAGTCATCTACGATCCCATACGTATTCTTGCGTGACTTGTGTTGTAAATATGATAGGTACTATCGTTTTTATACGTCAGAAAAAATTAATATTTCAAGCATTATTCATTAATGAAAATAATTTAGAGATTAAATTACTGACCGAAATATTTTTGATGCAACGATTATGATATTAACATTTTTTAATATTAATCTCATCATCATAAATGTAGAAAATTTTAATTAAATTAGATAATGCCAATAAATTTTCTTATTACGTAATCTTTAATTTGATGAATTAATAATTAATAAAAAAGAGTAAACTATTGCACTAATGTAATAAAAATACTGTTAATTAATACCATCAAATGACAGCGCCCTTTATTAACATTACTATTTGGATTTTGTGATTTTTCCTTTTATTGTGTAATATTCCCTAGTTCGCGAGATTCTTACATATGTAGATTACCAAGTCTTATTCGCTCAGTTTAGCCTGGTGGTAGAAGAACGTCCGTTCACCGACGCGGTTATATCGTCCGATTGGAACACGTTCGAGTGAATTTCCGAAGGAGTAATCTCGATCTTCCTAAGGCGAGGGTTACAGGTATATAGTCGTTCGTTGTTCCTGCGCCACGCACCAAATTGTTAGTTAGACGATAGGCAACCGGGTCGATCGCCGTGTATTTATTCCGATCATTGGAGTCGCGATCGACGGGAAAAGGAACCCACGATTCTCCCGATCCTGCTCTCGGATATTGGCTATTTCAGATGCTAGAAGGAGAGGGAGACGAGCTGCCGTGTTTATCGTACAGAAGGATCACGCGTAGACGTCGTCGTCATCGCTGTTCCTGGCGGTTTATGGATCGTAATGTTCCATTCTCGCAAGCGGAGCGAACGGACTCGGATATTGTTCGCAAAATTGATGCGCAACTCTCGACCCGTCGCGTCGCATCGCCTTATTTTTCTTTTATTTCCGTGGAGGTGAAGCAATTTTTGAAACGGACGTAAAGCGAATGCGATAGCAATTTTTTAAGTCTAAATGGAAGCGGGTTTTCCTTATCGCGTAAACTCCGGAAATTTACTTGCAACAAAATTTTTAAAAGTGTCCCACCCACGATTTTATGGATACACGACGAAAAGAACAGTTTTACTGTAATTTAGAATTTAAAATTGTAGCTAGATACACAGGTCTGAAAATTTCGTTGAACCAAAATTATTATGTAGGACGTTCAAGCTGGTTGCATGAATGTCAAAACTTCTTGCATTTCTCATGCATTGTGTATTCACGCTTGAGGTTCCTATTCAAGGCATCCAGAATTTAAATGTCCAAACTTTGGGAGCACAAAGAAGACAAAACTAATTTTCAAAAATTATTGTTTTCAGAATAGAATATTCATTTTTTTTTTTGGTGTATAACTTCAGGAATGATGCTCAGTTGTGTGTGATCCAACAAAATTATTTTTAAATCTACATCTGACTAAATTTTTCAGCAAAATCACCTTTTTCGTTTATTTACAAAATTCCATTTTTACTTAGAAAATTATAATGCGCTTTTATCAAATATTTACAATCATGCAAAAATACATTTAATTGCAATGTTGCGTTTTCTTTTGTTTATTTCAAAATGCAATACGTTTATGTTCGCCTGTACATTTTGCATTCGAATAACGTAGATTCAATATTTCGTAATAATATCAAAATAAATTGGAGCAAAATTGAACATTGTGGAGAAAATTATAGTTGCATTTTTGATGAATTAATGAAGTAATACGAATATACAAATATATAATTATGGATTGTACTTTATAAGTTCTCCAGTCTTGCAACAACCCTTGTATCTCCAATGAATGCTAAACCGAGATATCAAATGGCATCGTTCGCGTTCTCCCCTTCTTCGACCTGTCTGCATTGGCATTGGTTATTATTTACAATTGCGAATTGCCCGCGCGCCTTGTACTCATTACGTCGCATGGTTACGGCCTGTATATACGTACGTTAATTACCAATTACCTTACGTACAGCAAGCCTACAATGCCAACGACGTGGCGTCATCGGATCGCCTGTGAAATCATCAGATTCGAATCGCACACGCAAACGCGTAGCTTTAATACGCGCTTATACGCTAACGCGAATATTATCGCTTGCGAGCGCGGAAAAATAAAATTTAAAAAAAAAAAAAGAGTAAAACAGAATTATTAACATGTGATGTTCGACTTAAACCTAGAAATTACGATACTCTTCCTCTTTATTCCATCTAATTCGGTCATTTGTCAAAGAAGCCGCACCGTATCGCGTGCGGCTACAATTAGACACGGTTCTCCTCTCTTCTTCTCTCTCCCTTCATTCCTCTCAGGGCATTTTTCTCGCGGTATTTGTACAACCCCGATAGCTCGATAAACGCTCGCGTGTGCACGCGCACACGAGCATAAGGTAATTGCGTGTTCCAGACGGAGCACGCATGTCGGTTCGCGGAGCAACGATGTGCGCGTCTCTAAAAGCCTAAGCCGCTCCTGTGACCTACCCACGATCGCTCGACCGACTATGATCTCGACTTTTCACCAGCCGAGCACCTTGCTCGCTAACATGCACCGGTACTTTGTTAGAGGCCCGTTAAAGCGTCTGCTATTAATTGCGACTTTACTGTAAACGCTGGCAGACGTTAACAGCCAGATTTAAAACAAGGTAGTGCGAGAGACAGAGATTTAATTAACATTTTGACGTGATGTAGTAAAAAATTTCACGATTATTTTTAATTTGATTTTATTAAAAAAATTTAATCGTCGCTGCAGCTTAATTTTCTTCTCCCAATTTATTGAAAATTTCCAATTCTTTCCTGTCTTTCTATAAAAGTTTTAGAATAAAGAATATTATACAATATAATAGATAATAAGAAAAGAAAAATCTAATATTGATATCAATTTAATTTAATATTTACTAATTTATTACTGAAAGACAGTCATTAATTACGCGTATTTGGAGTACTAAAGATACTGAACAACAATCATTAATTAAATATTCGATTACTGTCTCTCAGTATTAAATTTTTGTAAGGGAATTTTTATCTTTTGTGATATATTACGCACGTGCGGTTTTCGTGACTCGAGTTAATCTTTAGAATGTACTACTAAAATCTTATACAGAGTGATTGTATGGCAATCGGTATAATGTCGTATAACCCGAGAAATTATAAGAAATCGCGTGCAAGATATAGATTTGCGTTTATCGAGCATATTGAATGACAACTCCGACTTGAAACGCAATTTTCTTTGGAGGTTGTGCTTCCTTCCCCCCATAGTTTCCATGTCCGCGTCGTAATTTATCGTACAAGCATGGTATGGAAACGGCGTACGAAGGTAGCAGCTTCCCCGTTATTAATCAAGATGCATCGAACGGCTCTGCCGCGCCGTGTTTCCGAGCTTTGATAAGTTATTGCATTCAATGCTAATCCCATGCCTGTCTGCCGATCGCGCGATCGGTACCGCGCGAGAATTTCAGGAAAGCCTTGCCTTCTCTCGCTGTTCTCGTTTGATACCGTCGATTCTGCGCTGCCGCAAACCGCAAAAAAACTGTACACGAGTGATCGGTTCTGCGTGAGCCGACGACAAGTACACGAATAGGAATTGTAAATGCGTCGTCGAAGGAACGCGCTTTCACCGCGCGTTCAGCGTTACGTACAGTTGTTCATTTTCATGTTAGCATCGAACGTCATTTTTATATTTAAATAACAACTGCAATCAGACGTATTTATATCAATTCTCCATTTTTGGACAACTTTCGACTTCGAGTTTCTGCTTAATTTACTGCCCGAATATAGCACGTTTATTTGAATTCTAAAAGTAAAAAGTGTAAAAAAAAAAGACAAAAAAAGAGTAATACCTATTTACTCTATTATCTAATTTATGAAAATTATAAAAAATTCACTTTTTTATGCAGCATGTTATGAATTACGGAAAGAGTATTCTTATGAACTTTATGTAATTTTTTTATACAATCTAAGTGTATCTCCTAATTAAAGGCATAATAATATTTGAAAATGCGCTACCGGCGAGAGGAGGATATTACAGTTTCGATTTGTTGTACAATGCGGCGAGCAGCCTGTTGCTGGGGCATATCGTCAGGTCGCTCATTCGTTAACAGTATCTCTATTCTATAATAATATGTGACTAAGTATATAGTAATATTTATAATGTGTTATAAAATATTTACAAGACGCGCGATCACACGCACATGCACGGGCTCGTTTTCTCAAGTGCGTGCGCATCGACGCAGCGGCCGTTGCACCTGCAATTTCGCACGGTTTCGCGCCCCGTGTAGCCCCCGTGTGTTTTCTCGGTTTTATATCATATAAATCAGCGTGTGTACATCCGCATCCTGCCGCCGGGTTCATTTCGGGTCTCTCGAGTACGGACGTAGACACTGCCGGGAGTGCACCTCCTCTGCGCCAAGCGCAAGGTGTGACGTTGGAGTGCCCGGTGCTGTAAACGCACCTCTCTTCTCGCGCACGATGCATTAGCCTTTATTGCGGCTATATTTCCGCCTAGCCGCTGGCCTCGGGCATCCGTACGCCCCGAGGAAATGTTGAATTACGTGCCTCTCCCTTCATGCCCATTGCATTCGCGGTTTTCAACGATAAATCTTTATCTATAGTAATCGTTATATGAAAAGATAAGATAGGATGGTTGATAAAGAACCGTTTCTTATTCTTATATGTATAAAATAAACTAAACTGTGCGTGTTATACATATAAAGTTTATCAAAGCTTTTTAACCCTCTCTCTGCAGTCATATTTTTACTCCCTCTGTGTATAAAATCTGCATCTTTTTTGTTCCGATCAAGTTTTTTTACTGCTGTAAATTTTTTGAAAAATGTGGAAAAATATTGAAGTTTATTTTTCAACACTTTTCTATTACATTACTACAGTTTTTTTTTTTAACTTAAATGTTTCTTTAATAAAAATTGAATTATCTGAATAAAAATGAGAGTAAAATTTGAGGATGAAATTTCGTTTACTAAAAAAAGACCTGGATTGCAAGCAAAGGATTAAATAAATTTTTTCCAAAAGAAGGAGTTTTTCATTGCTCGAGTTTTTTAATTTTGCTTTCCATTTATAATTATAAAATTATTTGTTTAAAATATCTGTCAAATAAACAGTTATTTACACTCCTTTTAGTAATACGTTAACATTAAATGTCTGAAAGCTAAGCTGTTTAAGCTTCGCGAATGTAAGATCGGACCACAGGACCATACTAAAAAAAAAAAGGCACGAGCAACTAACGATGATCCAGCGGTAAAATACGTGATGAGCAATTTTCCATGTAACGTTTGTCTGGACCGCGAACGCGAGCTGCTGCGTCCCAGATGGCAAAGCGAGATGATTATTACGCGCATTACGATTTCCCGTCCCGTCTGCGGGTACCGTAAGCGAGATTAGTCCGATGTAACGTAAACCCGTGCTTCAGAAAGATGTTCGACCATAATCGCTCGCGTCGCGTTGGCGCTAATTAGTAATGCAGTCCCTAATTTATCATTAAATTAATTTTTCTCAAGTCTTACAGATATCGAGATAGCGGATAATAGAAAGTTAAAAATAGTGACACACGCACGCATATTAGTGTAGAAGATTTACATATTAATAAAAAGTTGTTAAAAAATTGTTAATGTTATCACTAAATAAATCATATCTTTTATTCATTTTTAGTTCGAAAAGTAAATTTTAGTTTTAGTTAATTTTCTAAAGAGAATTAGAGAGACACACAGGAAGATAAGTAAATTGTATTCTCAGCCTCATATTTCAAGGCTAGCCAACTTTGTATTTGCACATTGTGTTTCGGAACCTACACTCGTGTACTTATCGTACGGCCATTCGCATCTCTTGCAATGGAACGGAATATCTTCCAACTTCTGTATGCACTCGCGTTGTATAAATGCGTCATGTTTCCTAGACGAGACCTGTTTGCGTTGCCTCTCTGCGGTTTCTCGCTGATAGAGCGATCGCTCGCTTTCATTAACGTTCGCTTTGGAGAGTTCTCGTCAATGTTCCTTATTACTAGATCAACAGATGCGACACTCTTAAAAGAGTCCGCAGCAAATGAACGATGTCCTGAAATTCGAAGCTAATATTATTGCAGCGTGAAATCTCGTGAAAAATTAATAAAAGTATAAGTCATTTTTTCCCGTAATATTTGAAGTATAAACGTTTAAAGTTTGATTAATCATAAACGTGGGTTAAAAGTTATTTGTCCGTGTGACAGAGTATGCGTATAATATAGCGGTAATGATTTGTTTAGTACTTTAATACCATTACATGCACGTCATGTAGCGATTTTTTAACCGACGCTTATGATTAGTTAAACTTTAAATATTGATACTTAAAAAAGGTATTTGACGGAAGGAAAAATGGCTTACACCTTTATTATTTATTTTTTCACGAAGTTTCACGCTGCAATATAGTATTACCCTCGAATTTCAGAATACTTTGCGTATAAAATTAATCAATAACGTATAAAGCAACGTTGAAACCGTGGAGAATACTATGCCTCAAATTGCCTTAATTCTCCAAAGCTATCATACGATGTATGTACATTCTTATACAACAATAATAATTTATGTATTCAATCGTTCACAGTTAATCATGCAGCACAGCGAATAGTCAACTACATAACTGTCTTGCGGTAAGATCCGCTATTTAATATTAAAGAAAATAACTGACAGATTTCAATTCTGCAATTTCAACAACTTAGAAAGAGAAAGACATTTTTTATCCATCTTTTAAGAATTACATTCACCGAAGCTCTCTTTGTAGTATTCGTAAATAAGACAATTCTACGATCAAGCTTGAAGGAGCGAGTTGAGGTCAATGTAAGAATGGACTCACCACTTTTGCACTTGCACTCTTGGCACTTAAACCGAACGTTTACGACTGACCGCGCGGTCCTTTCGTTGTTTGAACAGGGTGAGAAGAGAATCCTTTTGCACGCGTCTTTGAACCGGTATTACGCGTCGAACAAAGAACCTTACCAAGGAGCAAAGAGTCACGAATAGCCACCGCGAAATTCCTTTTGCTTCTCCGACTGAAACCCTTAGGCTTGTTCGATGGAAACAAAGGATACCACAGAGAGTATGTCTACTGGCTTTTACTAATTCTTTGCTCTCAAACAAATTCGTCAGATTTTTATATTCCGAAAAGAAACTAATATGACATCAATAAGTCAAGAATGAATATTATTTCTCCAATTTGAATAAATAAAATAAGTAAAAATTAATGAAATTATTAATTACACAAACTGCATTAATTGTGAAAGTAGAAATGGCATAAATTGCATTATTTGCATAAGGATACTTATTTATTAACTATTACTTTTTTAACTCAAGTAGTACCGTTCAAAGTATAATTGAGAGTTATATGCTAAAGAAAAATTTTATGTTAAACAAAAATAATTATCGCAAAATAATTATAAATTGTTTTCTATTGCATTTTGGTTCCAAGAGAATAAATTATCATCTCGATCCATTTATGAATAGCTAACTGTGCTAACATTTATGAATAACCAACTACGAGCTGGTAATCGTATATTGTATGTACTTATAAAGTACGACGTTTCGTATTATTTAGCACTTGTCACAGTTCCGTTTCAAAAAGAAATGTGAAGACACCTGAAGCGGCTACCTGCCGGTATGAGCCTTTAGTAAGTGAATGACTGCGTGGCGACCGCGCGTAAACATGACACGCCGCCTTGTCCACGTCAAAACAAACACCAAGGCTGCGCGCCAATCTTCTAACAAAATATTAACGTATATTACGAAATAACCAAAAATCTATTCATTATATTTTTAATATTCTTCGACGAATAAGCTTTTATTACACTGTGGTTTGCTTTATTTCTTAGATTCGTTAGACATATAATAAAATATAACTCATTTACATATCTCTTATTGTTAGATATTTCAATTGTATTATAATAAGCAAATATAAATTCGTAATTACTTTACACGAAATCCGCGCAATGTACACAATATTTTTAATAAAATATTGACACGTCGCAACTTTTTGTTACTTTTAAATTGTTCAATTCTGTTATTCACGTCTTATTCCGCATTTTTAATTCGGGAAAAGCAGGTAGATTGTATTCAACTTCACAACGCAATGCGAGATTTGTTGAAGTAAAATTTGATTCCAAACACTACGTTAAAAAAAGATGATACTGATCGTAATAAAACAACAATTTATAATTCTCGTATTCTATATGTTATTGTGCACGTGTTCTATTTCAAATGAATAAGTAATCCGAGATGTTTGCTTCAATACGTCATCGTTGTCGCCTCGATACGCTTACATATCGTTAATCTCGAAAGTTAATTACACGTGCGGACTGCTGAATATTAATTATTACCAATCGTAATTTCGAAAGATAAAAACCTCAAGCGATATACATGTACTACCTTCTTGCTCGAGCGTCGCAGTGCGAATGGTAACAGGTAGCACAGTGATCTCATCGTCGCGGCACAGGTCGGCGACCTTGCGACATAAACAATAGCGTGCTGTACGCCACAAATGCAAGGCTATATGCCAATATTTAATTCTTTATAACATCATAAAATAACCGAATAATTTGCTCTTTACATTCCAAATTAATTTTGCTACGATATTATCTCCAACATGAAGAGTGCAGTCTTATTTAATCGAAAAGTGTAAATTATTTTATCAATATTACTCTGCCAAATTTTTGCATTTCGAAAAGAACAAAATTGTTATTTTAAATAAATAAATCAAGAAGAGAGATGAGATCTTCAATTTTGTCAATTAATAGTGATCACATATGTATATATGTAATAGTCAAAACGACAAAGATTTTGCATAATGTAACTACTTATCAAACTTTTATCATAACTTCGTAATTTAAAATGTATAGAGCTAATTTTCTCCGCTTTCGAAATTCAAGAACTCAGAAGAATCATGGAGTTTCCTCATCTTCTCTTGCGCGAACGTGTCGTAGGAAAATGGCACGAATATCCCGCGGTCGATCCTGTATTAACGAACTCGACATTCGCAGCCACATTTAACACGTTACATTCTATTAGACGATAAATTAACAATGACATTTGCGTATTTGTTGAAATCTTACTTCATAGAAAAAGTACAAAATGTAAAAAAAAAGATAGAAAGGAAGATAATATTCACACCCAACTGAAAGCTTAAGTGAATTGTATGTGTGCTTTGTCACATTTATTTATATCGTTAAGTCTACATAAATAATGCAGATATAAATGTACATATTTTTACACTCAAGCATAATGCATATACATTTTTCAATGTAGGATATCTCGACGTCAATGGAAGGAAATAGGAATCGATGTTATGGTTGAAAAGATTTTCACGTTTTATACGGCTTCTGTTAAAAATCATGTGTGCCGAAGCAGGATTCTATTTTTGTATTTTATAATTTAAGTTTCAATTCCATTCATGAAAAAAATAAAGCTTTCGAGAATATCAAATATCAGGATATGAATAAGATTTCACAAATTTAGTTTTTCATGAAGCATTTTACTTTAATATCAAATTTTAACTAATTTGTATCAAAAAATAGTAAATACTACAAAAGGATCAATAATTGTTATACATTAAAAAATTTTTGTAATGTAAAAAATTATTCAGATGATTTCAAAAATAAAATCCTGCGACTTTTTAGAGATATTTTAGTGATATACACTTCTATCTGCACTCATGTCACTTTGATCTTTTAACAGCTTCGAAGAATAACATTAATAGACGTGAATTTAAATGTTATATTCATAGTAATAATTTGCGGAAGGCTTTTACTACATGGCAAATTTTTCTTTGATGCAAGATAAATTTATTTGATGCATTTTTCGAGGGAAACGAATCATTTTCTTAGAAATACTCTAGTGAGAATTAAAGAAAAGCGTTTAAAAAGTTGTTTGTTGCGACGGTGAATTTGAAATGCTAATAAGGACTGTAGGTGACAATTGTTGCTTAATATATGCAGATGTAGTGTAATACGTGCAGCTATTGCCTGAAGTTCATAGTAATGTCATTAATACACCTTTTACCTTCTATATTCTTGTAGCGATGTAATAAAATGCTTAAATAAATAATAAAGCTTGTATCAATTTATGTGCATCTTAATTGTAAGATTTCCCTAATGATAGAGTGACTATTTTTTCTTCTAAAAAAAAATTGTTTCTACGAAGAAGATTACATCTCTCTTAAACAATCTCTTTCTTATATATAATCTCTCGAAATTATATCTTTTATATTCTATTATTTTTTATATAGATTAAATATTAAAAAACAAAAGATAATAGTTAAAGTTTTCACGTTTCTTCACTTCTTTCTCATGCTTGACCTTTAGATTCTTTATTTACTTGACACAATGAGTGAATAATAAAAGAAAACGTACTATCGTAAAGTATACGCATTTCTATGCATAATAATGTAAGACAGTATCCTTCGAACTTACACGACTCGATGGAATACTGATTTATATCACCGGCTACACTCGGTACATATCAACACGCGTGTCGTAGATCACAGGTAGCAGCATGTCAATCGAGCTTCACGACCGTCAGTCCGTATCTCTCGTGGGCGATAGGACTTGCTCAACTTTGCGAACAGGTGCGTTCTACAACTCCGGAGAAGCGTGACTGCGTGATCGGAACGGGTTGAGTGAGAAACCTACATGCGATTCGGATTGCGTTAGTGCGGTTCAAGAAGAATGCTCATCTTTTTTATGCACTGCGATTTAACATTTTTTATCCAAAATAATTAGATGATTTCATATTTTCCTCGTGTCTTCATCAATCTGCACACATCTCGAAAATATTCTAAATACTCTTTTTGCACAAAGAGAAAAATCTTTATCAACTGCACAAACGCATAGGCTTCCATTGTTATACTTGAAATAATTTATTCAATATCTTTTCACTGACAAATTTATTTCAATTGAAAATAAATTCTTTTTGTAATAGAAATTTGTTGTACATATATATAATATATACAAAGAGGACTAGATAAAAAAAAATTTACAAAATTGAATTTAAACACTGCATGTATAAATTAAAATGTTATTTACCAACAGTTTTGTTAAAAGAAAGTCAACGAGCGATTAAAGAATCTCAATACGAAGGAAGCTTAAAATATCACGTGTATATATCCAGAACAAACCAGACATGACGAAAGTCACCTTATTTGGGCGAAAATGTATTGCGCGTGTATTTCTTGGCTCGATTAAGGTCAGAAGCATTCTCATGAGGCTTTGAGAATTCGTTGCGTGTCAGCGTGACGTCGCTACCGAGAAGACGATTATGACGATGTCGAAAGGTATGGCAATGCGCCGATTTCGACATTTCTATAGGAATTCCGTTGTCGTGAAAAGTTGTCAGGTATAGCGGAATCCCGGCAAATACCGTGGAATACGTACGCGTTTGAATGAAAAGCCCGATGTGGGTTAATGACAGCTATCGGTTGTTAGACTAGCGCTAATTACGCGTAACGTAATACCGTGATACGGCCAACTACGGTGTGGAATGTCTACAGCCGCCGGGAAAGAACGGAGTCTCGATGCAAAGGTCAAAGGGTCCGTTCTCCGACAATTGCTTTGTGTTAGGAAATGAAAGGTCAGGCTTGACAATCGATAGCCGAAACAAATGGTAGATTTTAGATTGTGGGTTAATTAACAGAAACGATTATTTTACATAAATGCAATTTCGCTTTTCGATGAAGGAATTTAAATAAATGAAAGCGACAATTGCTGCCGTTTCAATCGATTCTTTCGATAGCATTCGATCAGAGCTCTGCGTCAGCTTCATCTTAACCGCATCTCGGCGGAAGTTCCATTTCTGACGGTTTCACGTTTCGATGCGCGTCCCGATAAACAAGTTGTTTTCTCTGCATGCCGATCGTTGCGTCGGTATGCAAGGGAAAGCCGCCGATCCCTGTGGGTTCCGTGATAGTCAAGAGTGGCATAAAATCACGATAGGTTTCTCAGAATCGGTCCTGACGGGTACATATCGCCGCAGTCCGGGCGCACAAACGGGCGTCTGAATGAAATTGCGAGACTTATCCGGGGAAACCTGTTAGTCAGGGTCTCGAAGAAAGGAAACAACGGTGTTCGCGGCTCAGCGCGATTATATTTTACGGACCTATACAACGAGCAATATATGGGCGAGCGTTAAAAACGCGGAGATGGACCCTCGAATTCCGATATCGTCAACCGGGGATTATCTTGCGAAAGCCTCTTAAATATTTCCTTTATTACTATTCACCAGCTATCTCTTTATTTTTAAATTTTCTCATATATAGTAATAACTCGATGGTAAAATTCCATCGCACTTTCTGCGTTAAACGATCATAATTTTGGATGATTATCCTATTAAAGTTTCACGTGCTTATTTCTACAAGTGCAAAATATACCTCAGCAATATTTCCTGTACTTTCTCTCGACTTTTTTTTTAAACGTATAATCAAATTGTTTTAAAAGTCGCGTGCATTTCCGCGCGAAAAAACATCGTGTTTGCATAAAATTGCACTGAAAACTAAAGTCAAAATTAATAAATTTGGAACTAGCCTCTCCAAAATTGACACTTTTGCGTTAACAGATTTTTTCTTAGCACGTAAACAAATAGCTGCTGGCGCAAACTTAAACGCGGATAGTGTGCTAAAGACGTTACTACTTGTCATCGTGACGAGCGATTATTATCATCATCGTTTTCAGACTGAAAAACTCGCCGGTCCGCGGAGGCACGCGCTAGTTAACCCGATCATACCGGCGGCGATGCTAAGAAGCACGTATGCAAAACGGCGTGAATATTTCAAGAGGCTCGTTCTCACCGATATACATACATACCCGATGTCTCGCGCTCGATATATAAATCCCGAACGAACGAAGCAAGGAGTACCCATGGTAAACGTGTGCCAACACGTCACGAACCGTGGCGGCGAACATTTTTATTCGTGCGAAACAGGTCGCGCAAAACCGGAACGCGCTTATTTTTCCTTCATTCATAGAACCGTGTACGATAAATGATGTTACTGGATCCTCACACTTCTACGCCGATGACTAACGTAACGTTGCGTTTTTGTGATCGGCCGTTATGTTATGTGGCGCAAAATAATCTCTCAGACGACGTCGCAAACGAGAAATTCAGTCCTGAATATGCGCTTCGGTGATCGAAATAATTCTAACTTGCGTAAATTATTTATTATAATTTTTTTATTATAATGTAATTTTTATTATAATTGTATAATCTATCTATTATAATTGTACTAAATATTTTAATAAAATTTTTAATTGACTCTACGTTTATATCAAAGACATTAACGTTATCTATCGAGAGATTTTAAGAAATAGTTTTTCTCCCTAATTATTAATTATTTAACTCAAATATTCTTCTAATTTTCGATGACAGACTTTAACAGAGACAAATTTTATTAATTTAATAATGTTTTCCAATATTTTAAGATACAAGAAAAAATATGTTCGATGAAGTATAAGAGAGATGTTACCGTAATGAAATCAAATCGAGGTAAAATCTTTTTAAGCGTTTTAAATGAAAATGGAAATGTTCCTCGATTTGATTTCATTACGGTAACATCTCTCTTATTTTTAATTGAACGATTCAATTGTCAGAAGATCATGGAACCGCAAATGATGACGCTAATATAGGATGGGACTTGGTACGGCACGAGCGAATTGTTCAAATGTCGCGACGCAGTAAGCTCAACGGGGTACGGCGGGGTACGTGATATGGGCCGTTAAACAAGAGGGTGAATAGAAACTACACGCTGAGGGAGGGCTGAGCAAAGCGGTGCGCGCAGAACTAAATCGAAGGGACATCGAGATCACGACTGTAGAGATGGGACCACCTAGTTGTAGATCACTCGGCATGTAATCGCACACTGATTACCATCACCGCATTGTGTGCACATGTATATAGATGCTCCACTGACTCTATAACCCGGAGCGACATATCTGCGCGCACAGATGTGTATGTATACAGGCGCGGGCGCGCGTGTGCGTGCATACGTATGTGTAATTTGCGAATAAGTTCTTCTGTGTACACGAGAGCTACCTCAGAAATCAACGAGCAAAGAGAGCGAAAGCGAGATCTTTTAGATATGATATTAATGTATGTTAACTACAAGAGAGAAATAAAACTGTTAATTATTGAAGGAAGCAATTCTTTCCTGTTCTAACATTTTAACAAATTCCTTCCTTTTACATTCTTATTATATATAGGCTGTGTAATTTTAATTTTACAAAACATGCAGTTTACCTTCGCCTCTGACGGCACTTTCGCTTATCTAACACAAAAAACAAGTAGAAATAATGTCAGTGTAGAAAATGAGCCGATTAATATGGGCACCCTACATGCATCAGATTAACACTTGGAAAATATTTAGTAAAATAGTTCGTATTTCGTGTATAATATAAAAATAAGAGTTAATTTAAAAAATGTTATTTCGTTGCATTATATTTATATACTTATTTGAAATTAAATACGTCTTTTAAAAACTGATTTCTTTGTCTTCGATATTCGTCTTAAATGATTTTTCACGTGGAAAAATTTTTCTGTGGAAAAATGTCAATATAACAGAAACTCTCTACGTATATCTTCAATCGGAAAATAAATTCGCGTACGATAAGTAATGCTTGAGTCGCACGCGAATCAATATTCTCGATCTTTTTGCTTCCTTTTGCGCACGAACGTGAAAGCGGAGTTACCGGAGTTTCGGTAAGGGAGATAAGGCTAAAAAAAATTACTTCGCGTGATCCACTTTCGATGGTCCACCTCTTACATGGAAGCCGTCGCACATTTTATATTCTCGATTGTGATCCGAGATACAGTTTGCTTAACTAAAAGCATCGATTCTCATTTTAATTTTCAATATGCTTTTTTCATAAAAAGTTATTATATATTTATTGAAATGTATGTCTAGATTTTTATGAGTACATAAAAATCTGTATATTAATGTGACTTATGTGACTCAATATAATAAAACGTACTTCGATTCGGTGCTGTACCATTAATCTTATATAAATAAGACTCGTTGACTTATTTGTTATTAACTACAATTAAAAATAAAGTAAAAGCGCCGAGTTATTGCAAGTTAACGGAATCATCCCGAGGCGAGGAAGAGCAGAGATCGCGTTCAGGCGGTTCAGGTGCTTGAGTTCTGCGTTTACGTCCATCTGGATATAACGGACACTGTCCGCTGCGATACGGTAGCCACACCTTTTGCCCTCTATCTCTTTGCCGCTTTATGCGCAATAACGTCAATATAATCCGTTCTCATTTCTTGCGCATCGTCTTGCATGAATGTTTAAAGTCCGCCGGAGGAATTCTCGAGCGAGAGATAAAATGATAGGCAAAGGCATCACGACTGCATTCCTCAAACAAATATAAATATTTATACAATATTTCGCTGATTAAACGGTATACGATCGGCAGAAAATTAAATTTATCATCGGAAAAACCGCCGCGTCTTAACAGTGCACCAGTTTTCCGGTATCTCGCGCGTATATCTTGTCGCTTCGTGTCTGAGATTACGACCGGTCAGCAGTTTCTTGTTCGGCGATGTTGCGGCGAACGCGGAAATGAAGGAGCCGCAACTAGATTGGAAAATGATTCTCGCTGCCGACGGGACCAGCAGAGGCGCGAGGTAGTCTTTCCTCTTTTTCCTTTCGCGCGAGCTTTGCCTCGTCCGGTGTGTTACATTCGTGGGACTCCCGAGATCACGACGCCACCCGACACGTTCAATCCTGTCCTTCCCGATCGATCGTCCCCGCGTCGCCACGCGTCGTGTATCGGCGTAAATTGGACAACCGTCAGGAGTTACTGGACGAGTTAAGGTAGGTAATTGCGCATCCGTCGGATGTTCTTCGCAGACGAACGACTGCGGCGCGTCGTAAATAGTATACTCGCGCGCGTATAATGGCCACGGTTCTTTATATTCTTACATTTATCACACTCGCCATCGAACAACGATGTCTACTCTCCCATTATACCCCCGCTCGCGGATTTCCTTATTCGTCTAAAAAATATTAACCCTCAACTGTAGATATATAAGAACGATTGAATAGATTTTCGAGTCCCAATGCTGCTTTTCTTTTATCCCGCAAATATAACTTGGATATTGTACTTCAATAATTGGACAACTGATTCCGATAACATAATGGAGAGCTCAGATTCTATGGAATATCAGACCGGAAAATATGAATTGTTCTTTTAGAATAGATGAAATATGTAAAATAAGTTTTAAAAGATCACAATGATATCACAGTATTATCTTAATCTATGTATGTCACTGCAATGTCACATTGAGGTACAATTTTATTACAACTTCATAATCATATCATAGCGATGTTACAGTGATATCATCTGTAACAAAACGGACATTCGCACGTCACTATGATGTTTTTTAATAGAATTATATAAATGTTATAATCAATTACTCGATGCACTTAGTTTTTCTAGAAAAAAAAGAAATGTACGGGACGTGAGGCTATGTGAAGTTGGCCCCCCCCCCCCCCCTAT
>NW_017280167.1:842619-941058 GCF_001594065.2 Cyphomyrmex costatus
GGCTATGTGAAGTTGGCCCCCCCACTATTGCAAATCTAAAAATGACCATTACCATTCGTTTGGTGGTCGTTTGGTGGTGTTTGGTAGTCCATTCCGGACGTTTGGTAGTCAAAGATATAATGAGAAATGTCAA
Organism: Cyphomyrmex costatus; assembly: GCF_001594065.2. NCBI lineage: Eukaryota > Metazoa > Arthropoda > Insecta > Hymenoptera > Formicidae > Cyphomyrmex > Cyphomyrmex costatus. Next base: position 842,753 of record NW_017280167.1, read on the forward strand.
AAAAAGAAGAACGCGCGTGAAGTTAGCCCCCCCATATCTAAAACTCGGCTTTGCAGACTGCAAATGCAATAATGGCTATAAGCATTCGTTTGGTGGTCGCTTACTGACGTTTGGAAGTCTTTTCTTTTTTTGACATTTCTCATTATAACTTTGACTACCAAACGTCCGGAATGGACTACCAAACACCACCAAACGACCACCAAACGAATGGTCATGGTCATTTTTAGATTTGCAATAGTGGGGGGGCCAACTTCACATAGCCGGGACGTGAATGATTCAATCGTGTGTACTAAGAATGAAGTTTTGTTAAATAGAATTGTGCGAAATAACGTAGTAATCTTCGTAATATGGAACGCAGATTGCGATATTAGCGAGAATAGCGTGAGAAACTATATTTCAATTATTACAAAGTTGATCTGAATAACAAGGAAATTTCTCACTTGAAGAAGAAGATGCCGCGTATATTTGTTCCTTTCAAGAGGAAAAATGGTGCACGCAGATCACGATGGAAATCAGATCAAGTAGCGCATATCGCTAATCAGCATCTGTATGCATGAGCCGGCCGCAACGATTGAGAACGGAGCATTGTTCTCCGCGGAACAAGAGTGATCCCGCCGAGATCGGTATTCCCGGTCTCAAACAGTCCCACGTCGGGTTCTGTTGTGCACAAGAAGGCGAACGAGGCTGGACGCGAAGGAGGGAGGGTACGATGGGATTTACGCTTCGGCTAATTTCATATAACGTGGCATGGCCTAATTAACAGCGCACGCTGCGCCGATGGCAGTAACTAGCCGGCGGACTAACGAGCTTGTACTTCTCCCTGCCTCCAAACGCGTAACTAGAAGCGACCGCGTCGCAGCGACTGTCCGGCATGCGGCCATGTGTGCAAGTGTCTCGAGTCCGCAAGTGCTTGGCGTATCGTTCACCAACGAGGGCGATGTGTGTGTGTGTTCAAGGGCGTCGCATAATGCCTCTTGTACGTGAAAGTCTCGCATCTGCGGGGCGATTGCGCGGTGGTCTCCTATCCGCGGGGAGGACGTCGCACACGCGAGAATCTCCGATGCCAAGCGTCTCGTATACCGCACACGTATGTGGCGAAATACCCGACGTCAATTTTAACGAATACTTGGATAATTTCTTTCTTTCAAAAGTTGTTGGTTTTCTTCGAAAATCTCAATAAAATATTTGAGAAACCAATGTACACTCACACATTGCAAAAAAATTTAATAAATTTTAATAAATATTTGTGTGAATAGAGTACGAACCCAAATTAAGAAATCAAAACTCAAATAAATGAATATTTACTTCTTAAAAAAAAAAATTATATTTAATGGTCTCATATACTACATAAATGTATGTTTACATTTAATAAATTTGATATTCGTTTTTTATTAAGATGAATGTAAAAAGGTTTTTAAAAATAAATATTTAGTTGATATTATTATTATTCAAACAAATATTTATTAAATTTAGTAATTTTTTTTTCAGTGCACGTATTATAGTTTCACGCGATAATCAGCTTCTCTTAAATATGCAAAATTTGATTCTCGCTTAGAATTTCGCACTCAGTTGACCAGTGAATAACTAACGGTGGATTCCTCGTCGAGTAAAAAGAATCCGCACTCTTATTCTCTCTGCTATTCTTATCGCAGATTTATTTACGTGTTGTCTGTAAATTGTGCAAATTTCAGAGGAACACAAATTTAATAACGATGGCATCGTCAATTACCGCTGGAAAGCAGAACTTAGTTCAACCCTCTCGGCGAACAACGAAAGTTCAGCGAAGGCTCCAAACGTGGAATTTTGTTAACATACCATTAATGTAATATTCTGCGAAGCACAAGATCTCGTCTTACCGGCGCTGTTTCTTCCTAATAATATGAAATGCTTGTTTTGATTAATAAACGGGCTCTTTCGATAACTCGAGTTATTCAATCTACCAGCTGTGCGCCGAGGAAGGAATATGATGCAGAACGCAGGAATATAACGCAACATCATGTTAGAGTGCGGATCAAATACTTCTTGGCACTCCATTTTCTTTTCTCTTTCACAGTGGTTACCGAGCTATCAGATAATAATATAGCGCTGTACATAATCTGACCCGAGTAGCAAGAAAGTAATACTTTACTGACCGAGAAATTATATGTTTCTAGAACGCCGGGTTAAACAAATCAAGTATGTGATTTCTCTCCAGATTTGTACGGTTTCTAGTTAATAATTAATCAATTTAGAAAGTATCTTCTTTTATGGCATACATGTTTCCGATACATAATACTGATAAAGAAAGAATTCTGTTAAATATTTTTTATGTATAGCTCATTATCGTTTATATCAATTTTGAATGAAATAAAATTAATACGTCTGATATGTCTATATTCTGTAACCTTTTTTCGTATTTAATTTCCTCGTAACACACCTAAAGCGATATCACATTCATATAATTCCTATATAAATTTTGCTTTGAATTAAATGAGACTTAGAGCCTCAAGTCTTTTCATTCTTCAAAGGTTTACTGTATACCGCAAACCTTAATTACTCCGGGCACGCCACATCGTTTATACTTGCCCCTTATGCGGATATTTGATTCTAAAGTTACAATTAGTCGCTATCGCTAACAGAGATTGCTATTAATCACGCTCAAGTCATTCTCTCGAAGAAACGGTTTCACCGTGCTTCAATCGCGTGGGCGCGAGCACGATCGCGATGAACGGAGTTACGCGGAAGAAGTGGCGAACGCGGTAGTGCATCGCGACTAGAAAGCAACGTTAAGTCCTCGCATTATTGCGATCAGCCATGCAACGCGACTCTCGCGGTGAACGAGCCGGACGCGATCCTCGCGGGATTCCTCGCGGGATGCAACACGAAATGTCGACGCCCGGTAAATCATGCTTAGATTCAGCTGTTGAGCTCATGAAGCAACGGCGAGTTTCGATCTCTCTCTCTCTCTCTCTCTCTCTCTCTCTCTCTCTCTCTCTCTCTCTCTCTCTCTCTATTGAGGCGATGCGCGTCTCATCCGTTGCCGCTGGCATTTCTTCCACGGTAGGCTGGTCAAGCCGGCTGTTAAAACCGAGACTTCCGCTCCTCGCCTCGGTCACTCGGTCACAAACCGCCAAGTTGACAGGACGTGTATAATCGAAAGTATCTTCTCTAATGCAATTGTGCTGTACTTCGAGCGAGAGGATATGGAAATATCCGCGAACATTGCGATTTTTTGATAAAATAGATTTTTCTTCGGTGAAAATGTCGAGTTGAAAATATCTTTCGTGCAGGTATTTGTAATGTTAAAAGATAAAAAAGATATTTGTAAATATATTTTACAGTAAAATTGAGGTAGAGAATAGATATTCCAAGTCAATTATTGTACGGAGAGTATTATTGGCATAGCAATTGTTAATATATCGTTCTACCGATTAATTTCTACTATACTGAAAAAAACTAAATTTTAACAAATATTTATTTGAATAGTTTTGAATAAATATTTAATACATGTAAATATATATAGATTTAATTAATACAAAACCATTAATTTCATTTAACTTATTTCTTTTATTGAGTAGAATTTGACTTTTGATACTATTCAGAGAAATATATATTAAGATTTAGTATTTTTTTTTCAATGTAAATTAATTGTGATATTAATAGAGTATTTTAGAATAACGTGATGATGGAGAGAGAAAGTCATTTATTACACTTAAAGTTATTTTGCGTAATAGTGAATCACTCCGACTTAATAAGCATAATATAAAAACTACGATTTCCTCACGTATAATCAGCGCATTATGCATACGTCTGTATCATAATCAGGACGAATCTATCACGTGGCCGATATTAATCACCTACATCTATCTTTAACGCTACTATTATAAAATTTTTTCGTCCAGCGAAATGTAGATGAACTTTCCCCCCTAGATATATTATTAATAACACCCTTCCGCCGATCTTCCGGATGGATGATGAGTACCGACAGAACGCAAAATTGCTTTCTCCTCGTTTCATTGATAAATGATGTCGACAGACACTAATTGAGAGTGATCCGCATCTTTTGCTCTCTTCGCCGGTGGGAATCCCATAAATCACTGGCGCTGATTTAATTACGATCCACGAAGCTACGCTATAATTACAGAAAAGCTTTACAATAATCGTAGATCATCGATCGATATCTGCACCTGTTTCATCTCCGCTTGTAACGCTTTCCTATTATCCCCGTTGTTCATTGTATTAATTATCTATCACGCGTAAAACATTTTATAGGTCCTTAGTATATTGATTGATCTACCTTGTCCAATATTAAATTACAAAATCATTTGTCATGGTTAGATAATAATTTAATTAACTATTTTTATTAGTTCTTCGTAGCAGTTTCCATATCGAAACTGATCAGTTGTGACGGAGTTAATGATATTTCAGAGAGATTTATTTCAGATTTAAAATAAATTAATCGCTATCTATCTGAGCTCCTGTTCAAGCGTATACGTTTCTATTATGATCCCGTGGGATCGATGCGGTTCTAGTATGTTGCGAGTGAAAGGCGCGTCGAATTTTTTCGCGTGGTCGATTTTTTAAAGTAATCAAATTCGCGAAGAAACGAGTGAAATGAAATACGCGACGACAGCTCTGAGTATCGTAAGATCTATTTAATGGAGTTAGACCGATCAATTAGAATATACGGAAACGTCGTCGGTGGAGCGAGGTCGAGAACGATCGGTAGCGCGTGAGATTTCGCTTTCAAATTCGCGCGAGTCCCTCTCTTTCCTTCTTCTTCCCTTTCCTTTTTTTACGCGAGCCTGTTTTCGCGTACAGCACACGGAGTGTTACCCCGAGGCTCGAGGTTTGAGAGGAGCGGGTATCGGGCGAGCGGAACTTTATAAATTGTAGGCGGTGGCTGTGCACGATCTTATCCGCATCTCGATCGCGGCTGCCGATTCCCCGGTTGGCGGCGGCGGGACAGCTCTCAAAGCCTGCAGCCGCATTATAAAATAAAAACTGAAGGAAAATTCACTGCTGTCTCTTCCACCACCGCCCGGTTGCTCATCTCCGCGATCAGTTTTGCATCGAGGAATCGATAAAGCAATCAAGGAAATGTCTCGGAAGAAAGGCGAAATATACTTATCTACGGTTAAAAGATGAGAAAATATCGATCACTTAAAATCCGGGGTAAAAAAATTAGCTCTCGATATTCATCTCATCAATTAGAAAAGAGAAAAACTTTTAGACGGAGAGATGTACTCGTAATTCTCTCTTTTCTCATTATATCCCTAAATCACGTAAGATGAATCACGAGTATCTTAAAAGCGGCGTGGCATCTTCCTTAATTAATTGCATTACGGCACGCGTAAGTCGGCTATTATCTCATTGCGGACGTAGGAGAGCTTGGAAATGTAGGATAGGAAATAAAGGGAATCCTCTCGTGCGCGCGCGCGCGCGGACGATGCGGCGGCGCGCCTTCAACGAGCGTAGTTTATTAACTTGGCCACTTTTAATAGCGGCACAAAGCGATGCATCTCGGCGAACCGGGCACGCACGCTCAGAGGTACGACATTCGTGCGCAATAATCCACGTCCGACGATGCGAGGTGCTCCTCTATCTCTCCCCCCTCCCCCCGCCGGAGGGAGGGACATCGTTTTAATTCAGAAATACCGCGCCTCCCCGTCTCCCGCGGAACCGGCTTACACACCGCATTCCCGACGGTCGTTCTTTATAACTGAGGATTAACAATGAAAAATATGTTTCTCCCGTATGCGTATGAGAGCAAAAACATGCGTTTCATTTTCGTTTCTTTCGTTTCCACGTCGTTTTCGTTTCCGTGAATCACCGCGAGAAACCGGTTAAAATCTATTTTTACGTCACGTACATTGTTGCAAGAAAAACTGCAAAGACGACGGCGACGTGAGATATTTTTATATTTACCGCGTATAAAAGTGTCTAAGCTAACGTTCTCGTAAGAAGCGGATGTCAGCGATCAAATATGTTTCTAAGCACGATGTAAATAAAAATATAAATAGATACAATATAATAAGAATTTTTTAAATACTCGAAGCTGAATATGGGCAATTGGATTGTACTTCAACAGACAATTCCATTAAAAGTTTAATGTATTATTTTATAAAACCAATGAATAAAACTGGTTTAGATAAAAAATTAATTGCAATCAAAATTACATCTGAAACGACTTAAAAACAAGAATAGAGAATTGTGTGTATAGTCTAATCAGCGAAAATTTTAATTTCTTTGGTTCGTTTCGTTATCTTTTCCGTTTGGTTTTAAGTCTTGCTCGGATACGTATTCTGAACGGAAGGAGAATAACAGCTTGGAGGCTGAATCGACTCTTCGATGTCAAACAGGTGCATCCTCGCTACGGTAGAAGAGACTTATGTATGCATTTTGCACACCTGTTTAGATACGTTATAGGCACCAGGACCAATATCTATAAAGTCGAAATATGGCAATGGAGCCATTTACGACGTCCTTTGTACAGTCACCACGCTAGTAGTATAATGACTGCCTCATAAAACGAACAACGCATTGCATTCGCATTATCTTGACGTTGCATAATTTTGCCATTGAATAATTTAGCGTTGATTCGTACCCATTATATCGAGTCGTTTGGTGAATCTGTTAAAAAGATTATATTGCGGGACGGTCTTGATAAAATTTTCATCGATTTCCATGAAAATATCGTTAGGAAAATTGCAAGAATTCTAGAAAGATAATAAAATAAGCAAAAGAGAAATGCGTTTTTCACATTATATTAATCCTCTGTGAATATGGAATTTCTGAGATTCCTATTCCGCTTATTTTGTAATTTTAACTAATTACCTTTTTTTCTAGGAGAATATTAAATGTTCTTCGTTTATAATACAATTAATAATGAAAAACACAGCCAGAAGCACGTGTACAAAATGCAATTATCTTTTTCCCCTTTTTCTCCTACCTAAAAATAGAAAATGCCATAGGACTTTACATTTACTAGTTTGTCCACAATTAAAGATTAAAGCGCACGTAACGTGTTTCTTATCTAATCTCAAAAGATTCAAATCAATTGCCGAATTTGTCGATAACATCTTTTTAAAATACATATTTAGATAATTCCGTTTTAATAACGGTATCATCGATTAACACCAAACGTGAATTCTTGTTGTATTTATACATATGTAATGTCAAGACACTTCAAAACCGACCACCGGTGTTTCACAACGTGTCCTACCGTGAGTACTGATTTATTTCCGACTTAGATAGCGCAGAACTGAGACACGATTGTACTTTCGCGATTAATAAGGCAGATAGCGGAAGGTGAAGTAATTCAGCCGTTGTGGAAATACGTGACGGGTAAGCGTCAGTGTGTAGTTCCTGAATAGTACTGACTTGGGTAACATACATATTTCCGGGAATATTATTATCTAAGATCAATGTTACGTATATTTATTTGACTGCCGCGTTTTACGCTACTTAGCGGCGGATCTAAGGTCACAAAGGTGCAGAATTAATCGCTTTGAAATTGATATGATCTTTGAGTACATAATAATTAGTGATAGTGTACGATAAAAATTAAAGTTATGATATTGTTGGATAATTTAAAATACACCGTAAATATGCATATATTGTACGATGAATACAAAATTAAAAGTGGTATTTTATAATCTATATATAAATTCATGATTTAATTTTTTTAATTAACATGGAAGAAGACAATAATATCTAATAAAAAACGTGAAAACCTGTATATTAATTAGATAAATTAAATAGAATTTACATAATACTATAACCACATAATTATATTTAAATGAAAACTCATGTTTTATCGATTATCATCAATAAAATCGGCATAAAATTTTTTTAAACGGAATTTATAATTAATGTCCTGTATAATCAAAATTAATGTCATGTTTGATACAGTAACAACTCGATCTTGATACGATCGGATCTGATACAATCAAGTATTACGTCTTGGATAGAAAAGTAAATATTAATATATAGTTCGAATACGAGTAAGTGTCTCTAAAGTCCGATTGCACCATTCCAACATTTAACTTTAAACAAGGCTTAAAACTCTCTCTTTCAGCTTGAGAGAGAGAGAGAGAGAGAAAGAGACTTTTAAGCCTCGCTTAAAGTCGAAGTAACGTTAACTCAATCGGACCTATGTCTCTACAAAAACTTTCCTCTAATCTTCGCGTGACCCGATTTACTTTGAAAATATCATATTCGCCTTTTCAGACGTTACATGTGAGAATAAAGCCTATCGACATGTACCTGCACTTCTGATTCCTCGGACGAAAGCGACGTGACCCTTATATCTTTTTCAGGAGTCTGTAGCGAAATTGTATACCTAATATGCTGTTATATCATTTTACTATGTAATGTATAACATAATATTACATATGAATCTTTGACTGATTCTTTATTTGTAATTATAGAATTACCAGTAATTACGGTCGGTTTGTTTACAGATTTAGTGAATTTAGTATATTTAACAAATCAATCATTCCATTTTACTCCTATTAATGTGCTTACGTATAAATTGTTTGGACAGATAATATCAACAAGAATCTAGTTAACGAAAAATTTGGAAATCGCAGCTCATAACTGATATGTGCTCTAATCGCTTTGTAACGTAAGATGTATCGACAAATTATAAGAAAGGGAATCGCGTGCGCATCCAGTTATTTTGTCTCATTCATCAATGCGTTACGGTTTCCGCTGCGACGTTAATTATGTAATTCGTAAGAATTACGCTAGGCTAGTGGAGTTTCCGTTTTAAGACAGTCCAGCGTTTTCTCACAGATCCCCGTGACGAAACTCTGTTAAAAGACCGCGCGTCGTAAGAAGAAGCGTAACCCCCGTAAACGAAGATCGCAGCGCGAAATTATCGGAAGGAAATTTTCATCGTAAACCTCCGCTGTAAACCGCGAGCTCGGATGGAACGCACTTGCGATCCCACTTATCCCCGGTATGGTGAATGGAGCTTGTTACATCAATTACGGCATCTTCTTTTACTCTCAAGATGATGCGCGCGCGCTTCGAAACGTTCCTTCGTTGTTTCGACCCGTTCGTAACACGTTTCGAAGGAAACTTAGTAAACCGCGAGAGCGAAAAAATTCGGTGAATGGTTTGCCACAACGTACATATATCTACGTATAGTGTCGGATAACGCTTTCCTTCGGCCGTGGATTTCGCGAGATAGCCTTTCTTGCTCCTATTCTATGTTCTAGAATTTATACCGAGCGATGCTGAACTTTCTTAGATTCGATTTAGAGATTCCTATACGATTTGCGTCAAACCTTTTCCCAGTAAAAATCTATTAAATCTTAATCGCGATTTCCTCCGGATAAGTGCTCGCAATAGTCTTGGCCGTAAGTATAAAGCACGTTTAATTTATTGTATTTTCCTGGAAAAAGCGGTAATAAAAGTAAAAGGAGGACCAATAAAATGTTAAAACTTTTATAAAAATTAATATCACTTTCAATAAAACGGTTTCTAATCATTTTTTTTGTTAAATATAAAACGTTTACGTTAATTTGTAGGCGTGCTTTATACTTATGGCTGAGTAGGCTGTGATTTGCTGGCTTTTTTCTACAGGGATTGCGACTCCAGGGCCAACCGAGATAACAGACTACAAGAGTCTAGCGTGAGATTAAAATATGCGAATGCATGACTGTTGCATGTACGGGAGATTTTTGCACACGCGAGACAGTTGCACGAACGACACTCCGGGCGTTAGTCTAATTTGAGTGCGAGGTGACTACACGATCTAGCGAGCACGCGAGATCCTTCGCTACGCGGAACCACAGGAACTTGTTTAATCTTTTATATCTCGATTTTTGGCTTTCGTTTGTTACATTCGCTCAAAATCGCAGACACGTACGTTATCTGGTGCAAACGTGAGAGCAATATCTTTCTTATGTCATGTTATTACGAAACGTGTAATGACTGCCTCAGCACAAAAGAATTGGAAAAGTCTGTAGAGATTGTTAGTAGGTAATATATCTTATAAAAACACATGGCATTATTTATAATTGAATAAAGGAAAAGATACAGTTAATCCTAAAGCTCGAGACATTACGCGATTGTTTTTACAATCTCTTTAATGTACCCGGATTTTTAGGGTGAATTAAATGTTTCCTTTTTTTTTGTAAATTATTGTAGGAAAAGAAGAGAAAAGGAAGAGGCATTACGCTTCTTGCGTTTTTAATTTTTCTTTAAGATTCATTGCGTGTCTTATTAATTGTCCTTTTAATTAGAAAATATAAATAAAAATGAGCCTGTTGTTATCCTACTTTAATCTGTATCACATACATATATGAAACATATTTTTACTTTTATTCCTGAATTTCTATGAATTCTTTGGAGTGGAATTTTTTTAAAGAATAAAAATTGAGTCAATCTTAACATATAGAGTGGCTCAATTTTCAATCTTTAAGAGTGAAATTTCACTCTTCAGCGTGAGCTTTCACATTAAAACTTTTTAGAAAGTACTATGCTTGAATTAGAATTGCTCCCTCTTTTCCTTAAACACTTGTCTCTTACTATCGCTTACAAAAACATACGTGTAAGTATGATGTTAGAACACAGTTGCTTAGCTTTCGACTGTATCATGATTCACTGAAAATCAATGAATCCCCGCCGAAATTTCCACTGTCTTTGTAAAAAAATGTTACCGTCTATAATGCATTTTCTAAAAAAAGAAAAAGATCATAAGAGATCTTTTATAAGTCGGAAGAAAATAGACGCGTGCGCGTAAAAAAAGCTTGTCATGTATCAAAATTTGGAATGGGTTAGTCGGAGAACTGAATATTCATTTAAAAAGTCGTGTGTTTCTGATCGAAAACCAGAGAGGTAGCAATCACAATTAGAATGCATACATAATGTGTAAACGTATGGGTGCTCGACAGTGCTCGGATTCGTGAATTCGCTAAGCCCAAACAACTGTGTGGATCAGTCATTCCTGCGGGAGCACGCATATTTGGATGAGAAACGGCGGCTTCATCTCGAGTGCGAGATGAGAAGAGCCCAACTCCGCGCCATGCGAGATTATGCGAAGCCGATAACATTGTTTTCCTTCGTTCGGTATTTTATTCACGCTGGCACACGGCCTTATTACAAGAACGGCGCATTAGCATAAGGCCTCACAGAGCCGCCCGCGCGCTATCGATCCTGCTGACTCTCGTGAAATTCTTCCGGAGTCTCTGCATGCGAAAGAGGACGCGCTCCCGATAAGCTTCTGTATCCTGTGTGCACAATCCCGCTAAATTTCCAACTGTATCCTCTCCGCATCGATAAGCGCCCAGAAACTGCCCCGGAATATCGGAGATTAGCATATTGCACACCGCTCCTCGTCCGAACATTTCAGTGGAGCGTATCGTCGCTTATTGAAAATGTAAAATACACATATAGGATATGCATATTAATTTCAAAAATCCATCTCATTATTTTACATGTATGTATATCTAAGAGTCTCAATCGAGGTTTTGTTTTATTACGATATTCGTATTTCTTTAGTTATTCCCAAGATTTAAAAGTAATTATTAACAATAGAAGAGTATCCATAATTAAGAAAAGTTTAATTACAATTCTATATATAGCAGTTCGTTTGATTTCAATTTTATTTCAAATGTTACGTTCAAAATTAGCAGATTATACGACGCGTGTTTAAAGAACTCGTTTATCATCATCTCTGCGCTAAAAGCGAATTGCATAATTCACGACGAAGTAACGTATGTCGCTAAGTTCGTGACGAAAAGTATGTCTCGTGCTTCACGATGCGCTACTAACTAAGGATTATTATCGACGATGATAGCAAGAGCATGGCTTACGAATACAATGATCTCTCTATAGTGAATAGATTTCATCAGACTGATTACGCGCGAGGATCTTCGCGATTTAGCAATTTACGATCTGCTTATATTATTACTTACATTATGCATTTTAATTGAAATAGTATAATATTGCGGTTAATTATTATTGTGATACTTTCTCCTTGCAGGCAAGAACAATGACCCGCTGGTTTTGGTGTGTGATGTGCGTGATTTTACATCTCAGGAACGTTCATTCTAAAGTCGGTAAGTAATCACTGCAATCAATTGCTTATTTCTTTTACTGTTACCGACAACATCCTATTAATCCTTTGCACGCAATTCAAGTTATTTTTAACAAATAAAAGAAGCTCAAGTATTTCGTTCTCAATTTTATTTAATACTAGAATCGTCGGAGGCCGCTATTTCATATAGGTACGTTTTTGTCTTGCAAAGTCTAGCGACAAATTTTTCAAACTTGTTGATTGACTATAGAATAGAGAGATCTAAGGACCTCTTTGTCCTGCACATATTTGTCGTATAACAAAAAAATTTTTGACGGTATTTCTGGTGTTAACAGATTGGTCTAACATGAATAAAAAAAATTTTTATTAATTAAAGAATGTTTCCTCTTTGAGGAATTATTTCCTTCAAAATTATTAAGTTTACCAAAAATATCGTTTATCGATTACAATAAAATTAAATGTTTGAAAAGTTATTCAATAAACTACTTCAAAGCATTACGTCAAAAACGATGTAAGATCGCAAAGGGTTAATAACGTAACTGAAAATTGTTTTCAAAAATTCTGCAAAGACGTCGCTCGAAACGTTCCCTCGGCTGTTACGAATGGAATAAAATGAAGTAACGACGCGTAAAAGTCAATCACAGTCGGACTGTGTGGCTTCCCACACGCGTAAATCTATCTCAGCTGATTGCCAATTACTTATGTCACGGTTGATGATGTAAGCTCTGTTTTATCGTTGACGCCGAGCATAAACGCGCGCGGATCAACGGCACGTGCGGAGGTGTGAGTTCTATGGCTTTTACTATCGTATCGCGAAGCGATCTGCATCGCGTACATCGATACGAATTGCGAGCCCGCATTATTCATGCTTCTCAACCGCGTCTGATTTACCGCCGTTACGTAATTAAGCTTTAATCATCCGTACGTCTCGCGAGTACTCGATGCAACTCTCGTTTTATGCGCGAATATAGGCTTCTTTTTTACTTTATGATCGTAAAAGAAGAATGTTAAATGCAAGTTTTGCGGAGATCCACGAGGAATCGATAAACTTGGTAAGCCATGGCAAACACGATGAACGACTACGTATGCAGAATAGAAAGAAGATGTAGGTACATACGCGAGAGAGAATGGTGTGCAGACGGCTTAGCGGAATAAAACGTACATTCCGACGTGATAATTCGCCTTGCCTGTAGATGAGAGGTATAGGCGCGGTTCTCGCGGCATTTATAAAGCGACGGTTTAACTTGAAGTGAAAAAATGTGGTGATTCATCACAAACCGAAGGTGATATTTTACGAGCGTCTGACAAAAAAGATAACCTATACTAATTAATGAACGTCTGCTTCCTGCATTGTCCTGAAAGATACCTGATACGAATAATAGGTCCATTTTCTTCAACTATGCTTCTTACATCACTTTTGTATAAAACGCAATAATTATATATTTGGTTTTTAAATATATTTTTTTAGATATTTTTATATTTTTTACTGTTCAATCAATACGAACCCAGCTGTTAACTTCATTTTAGTTTACACGTTACACTCCGTTACAGATTGTTTTCTTTTACGTAAGACGATACACACATACTATACAGCCTCGCGGAAATCCAGATGGTACGAAACTTTTTCCAATACGTGCGCACACAGCAGAGTACAATTTTCTCTATAATGGATTTGACGTTGAAAAAGAGGAAAAAAATTCCCGACAGAGCACTGCCCGTAACTTTTAGTATCGATTCCCACGACACCGAACTCGATCGTATATATACACGGGTTATTTTATAGCTAGCTTCGTTAATGGCACGCTGCCAGATTCCACGATACTTCGGTTTCAACGCATATTATACGTTATACGTTCACGATTTAAGCGATTATCAAAGTTTGAATGAACAAAGCGTTAAATTTATCTCAAACACCCATAAAAATCTATATGTAACGTCGCTGACAAATTATACAAAATTATAAACAAAGCGAAAACGATCGTATATCGATCAATGGATCATTTAGAATAACTAAATGCTCTTCATAGAATAGCTAAGATGCGTTGTTCGCGCGCGAATGGGAGATATAGGTCGCAATCGACACGATGTCTTTCATTCTCCTATAGTATGCACTTTCTAATGCCGTGATCACTTTCTATGCGGGAAGAAATGATCGGGGTTTGCCGGTAGTGGCCCGCTGTCACGTAAGATTTACGCGGGGAGACTTTACGAGGGCTCGGCAGGGAATGTTGCGCGTGACTGGTCGGACGATGACGAATGTTCCTGTGTAAATTACATGATTTCGCAATGTGACGAACGACGACATGCGAGAATGTGCGATATTGAGCGAAGAGATCGTGTGAATATATTATTTATCCAAATTCAAAATTTTAGTTGATTAATTATGTTAATTAATTAGAACTGTTAGAGATGCTTTCTCATATGTAAATGGTAAAATAAAGGTATAAATACTAATTGTAAGTGTTGATAAAAAATAAAATCAATTTGCTAATTAAATATAAATGAATAGGCTATAAAAATACTTAGGTAAAATCGATTCTTTATTAAAATAAATGTTGTTAATTAGTTATTATATGTGCAAATAATTATTATTATAAAGTACGAAATGTGTGAATATTTCTTCAGTAATAAGAGATGATTTCAAGATTAATTTGTCAAAATTAGTTATAGGCTATTCATGTGATAACGGATTTATGAAATGTAATACCTTTGTATTACATGTATATATATACAACTAATTTATTGTTTTAATTTGACATTCATATACTTGCTATATGTGTAATATAATCGTCATAGATTCATTACCTAAATAAAAAAATTTTTTTTTCTTACTTTCTATATAAATAATATAATATATTATTTTATGTAATGTATACAGTATAAATATTCAATAAGTATCTTCTTTCAATACATTATCATCCATAAGAGATATAAATATCACATAAAAAAAATAAAATTAAATAAAACTTTTATATTTTTAAAATATTTGCCCTTTTATATGTATTACTTTTCCTTTCCTTAGTTCTTATTACTTTTTTAAATATTGAATCTGAAAATTTAATTAATTACGATATATATACATCGATATTAAAAATAGTACTAATAATAAAATTGTATTGTGTACTAATTCTTTCCTCATGATATGATCTATCATATTTAATTGCATTTCCTGAGCTTGTCTACGAATAGAGCTTAATAAAAATATATAGACATTACAATTAAAAGATTATACTTTTCTTACAGAATTTACTACATTACTTGTTTTATCACTTTTTATTAAACGTACTCTAGCTATAAAAATATATTTTTTCTTTTTTTCATATATTTCTGTTAATTTAAATGTGCTGTAAATTCTAAAATATAGTTTGTTGTTTTAATAATTACTATTTTATGTTGCTGTTACGTAATAATGTTAAGAGATATGTACATCAATCGAGTTATATCTTAACATTATTACGCAATAGTAACACAGACTAAATCAATCAATAATACCTTGATAATAACCAGTTTTATTTCATGACTTTCATATACCTATATGCAATCATATATGTACAATGGATCGACAGATGATTGCGCGTGTTCCGGAATTAAATATTTATATCCATTTGTTCTAGCTCATCCATTTCAAAACAACGTATGGAATGTGAAATCTAATTGCAATATATTCACAGATCCATTAACTCACTTTAAATAAAAAAAAAGAACACATTCACCGGTACTTTGTTATCTGATGAATTTAAACCTCTTAGCCCTCATTCCTTTATTATACAATCACGAAGCAATACTCGCTCGCGAAAACGCAATCGAGCGCGAAACTAATTATATCTGCGTATTCTGTCATATAAGCCATAAATACGATACAACACGATTCGCATATCATTCGTGTTCTGTACAAAGCGATCATTGAAAGTGATAAAGTAGATACTTTCAAATTATTGAATAATCTGAAACGCGACGTGAAAATGCATTCAATTTCATGTATGCTTTTAAAAATAAATTATCGTCCGATAAGCAAGTGGCAACGAAACGCAATTAATTAAAATTCGGATTCTCTTTTCACTTTGATTCTTATCTAAGTATAAGTCATGTAAGACACATACAAACGATCATTTACGAGTTGCGTGAATTTCGAAAGTCAATCAGTTACAAAAGCGAATAATTTAATGAATAATAAAGAATCTAGTATCATTGTGATACCTATCTGTAGTATTTATCTAATGCTTATCGCATCACATTTCAAGACATAATAGAATATTTACGACTATACACACAGCGACTAGCTGAAGTACTTTTCGATGGGGTTGTGTCGGTACAGGAATGATAGCGCGGTGACCTTTCGGTTAACTGTCGGCGCGGCGTAACACTTGAATGTGTGACGAAAACAATGCCGCGCGCTGCATACCAACCGTCTCATTACCAGTAAAACTTTATTCATTGTATCTCTTAATATGATACTATAAAATACTGAATATTTTATCTCATATTTCGATGAACAGATTATTATTACATATTAAATATACGCTTTGCACACTTCGTTTTATATTAGCTATACTGCGCTTTATAAATAGCGTCACATAGAATAATTATATCATTTAATTGAGAGTATTAGAATACAAGTATTATAACTTTGTTATATGTTTCAATTCCAAAAATACGTAGCTTTATTAACAAAATATGTAGTATAAATGTAATATGTATAATGGTATTTTAGACTAGTAACTTTTTTATGTCTCACAATCAGAAAACGAAGCAATATTTTAGATTCGAAAAATACGTAGTTAATAAAATGTGTAATAAAATATAAATGTCTAATAACAAATTTTACTAATAATAAATTTTATACAAATGCGTTTAATCCTTTTTTAAAAATTAGAACGGTTAATTAATTACTCAATTTCAGAAACATTATTAAACCGATTGTGTAATTAAAATAATAAAACTTATCCATGCACATTAATTAAAATATATTTGTTACCATTATATCATTTGCTAATAAAATTTTAATATTAAAAATTAATACAACTGCAAAATTACATTGATAAAATAGGCGTCAAAATTGAAATTTTATTTGTTAATGCATAATAAATATCTAAATTTATTATACCATTAATATATCAAATTTTACTTTTAATTGTAAATAAATTAATAACGAATAATTATTTCCAACAGTAACAAATAATTCCATAAATTATGATTATGACATGCTTACCTAGCAGATCATTCCTCGTCATCCTATATTTCCCTGATTTTCTCATTTTCTCGTGTTTGCTGGTTTTTCATGGAATTCATATCTGAAAAAGATATTAAACATGCATTAATTACTCGAATACAATTGTGTAGCAGGATATCCTTTTATAAGTTCATTATACAACCAATAATTCAAATTCCTTTTAATTATAAATTTAGTAATAAATAATTATTTCCACTAGTAATAAATAATTAAGAGTAAATTATAAAATGTTTACCTAGTAGTTTCACTGTCATCCTATATTTTCCTGGTCTTCGCTCGTTCTTTCTCTGTTGAGTTATTCTCTGTTGCTAGTTCGTTGTGACACTCATAACTGAAAAAGACATTGAGTGCATTAATTATTATAATAGAATAATACAATCGATCATATAGCACGATATTCTTTTATATCTTTTATGTTAATTACATGCGACGCGTACTTGATAAGTAAAAAAAGGACGGAATTACAATACATTCCATATTTGTGACGTTTCGTAAATGAAACATGAACGCAACGGAATGCAAAAATAACAAAGATAATTTGTAAATTATAAAGTTAGCTTTATAGTTTATACATCACTTAGCAAGTGACGCGGTAGGGCTTCACTTAACTTCACTCATTATTTTCCGCATTTCAGACCGCATTCAGAATAATTTATCCGCTCCCTTTTTGTGACGGTTATTATTTTGTATTACAACGCAAGTTACTATGAAACTTGGAGTTACATACACAAATACGCGATACTTGTAACATCTGGAAAGGAAACACAATTGTGTCGATCGTTGGCCGTTAGCGCCATTTTTCGGTGAAACAAATCTCGCAAAATGTGCACCTAACTGATCGTCAGTGTACGAACGTCTGTGTCACATGCTAATTAGCTATCGAAAGAAAGTATAAAGACAGTAATGTAAGAAGGTGTAATGTGAGATTGACTTCGAGTTTCGCTAAGGTTACGCTTACCAAAGAGAGTCACGACGTTATTTGTTTCACAGCCGATCCACCATTTGTGGTGTAACTGATACGTTATTAGATGGCGTCATTGGCGTCTGGCTCAATCGCGCGGGCACTTTGCGCGCCAAAGTCGACGTCGCGCGCGACAAGCTTGCTCCTAATTTCACATTCATACATTTCCGTATTTCGGAGTTTGGGTCAACGAATAATTCACTCTCTCTTCCCGCGGTTATTATTTCACATTACAACACAAGTTAAACGTAAAACTTGAAATTACAGATAGCGATATTTTCATATATAAAAGTGCGTTTGTGCATTTTTTTTACATTTAGGACAATGCAAATAGTGTAAATACATTGTCGCTTTCTATGATAATTATGGTTATGAATAATATTTTTTTCTATAATGAGATAAATTCACATTGAATACTTTCTTACTTTATTTTAAATTAATATCTCGATAAATTATTTTATTATTTAAAGCTTTATTGTGTGGACCCGTCAAACTAATTTCATATTTCACTGAATGTATTGAAAGCTTAATAATGATGTTATTATTAAATTATAATTATGCATTTTGACGCCAACATGAAAGGGGTTCATTTTATATCTTTGATTTATTAAAAGTACATAATTTTATTTTTTTTAATTTAAAAAATATGGAAAGCGTTATATTAAAAACGTTATAAGAGGTCACCTCCATAATCTTTTTTATTAATTCAAAGGTTTCTCAGGAACGTTAGATTTACTAGAACTTTTTTTTTAAGCACACAAAGAAAATATGTAACAAATAATATAAAATTTTAAGAAAATTATTTTGAAAGAATAACTATCGTCAAAAAAAGTAGAAAAGTTCTAATAGGATTATAAGATGATATAATAAAATGAAATAAACGGCATCAAGTTGCAACGCGTATACGACGTAATAAGAAATATTAATTTGTTTTTGACTCTGGTAATTCAACTCTTAAAGAAATTGTTAATGCCGTAATGTTGCTCTTTCGTTTAACTTAACTAACAAGGATAATTAAGTCAGGAAAGATCGCGAGGCGTGTTGTAAAACGTAGGACTATCATGTTATGCCGCAAATCATTTTGCATCGTATAATGAACCCACGTATGCATCGATAATGGCGTGTCAGTAATTAGACTCTCGTGTTCGTTAGCGTGCAATCCGATTAATTTATCCGGTTTGCAAGATCTCGCGACAAAAATCAATCGTCGACCGGTCCCTTTCATAACAGCTGGCGTACTCATGTCGAGGAATCTTCCTTCCTGATGAGAGCGTTTTGCGCGTCACGTTTCCGGCCATGCCGATTTCTCGCACCTGTCTGGGAGAGCGCGGGCGTGTTGGTGAGCTCTCAGAATTAATGACACGCGGAAATTGCGCATCAGTTGCGTGCTGATCTCGATAGGGTGTCATAATTGCAAGCATATGGATGGGAAGTGAGTATAGGTTTATGTGCGAGTAGGTTTATTTTCGAGTCTACGAAATTTTCAAGAAAAAAACGATATCTTCTCTTTATTGAATTAAATGCCGTTTTCTTTATATTTTTTTTCATTTTTTAACGTTTACTCTTACGTCTGCAATTTAAGACTTTTTATACAAAAGTAAATTTTACTCTTAAGTTTTTCCAAAATAAAAATCCAGTGTCCTCTTCTAAAATATGTTATTAAAAAACTGGTAATGTAATAGAGATGTTGAAAAGTAACCCTAACTTCTTCCACATTTAATAAAAACACATTGCAGACGAAGTAAATAAAAGTATGATTGCAGACGAAGGATTAAATCTGTCTCGTCAAATTAAATACTGTATTAAAATTATTTTTACGTAATTAAAATTCACTGAAATAGTAAAGATCGTCTATATTTTTAACTTGCACCTACGAGGAAAGTCCTTGGGTGTTGCTTGTACGAACGGCTATCAATTGCTTCGCGCTTTTTTATCGATTACAATTAGTTTTACCAGCACGCAAACGAAATTGGAGTATTCTGTTCTTACATGCCACGAAAAACGATATAGCATTCCTATCGTAGAAATATGTACAGCTGTAACGATTCGCTTTATTGCTCGATTAATTGCCTTTACTAGTTGAATGAACTTTAAAGACTTCAAAGTCCGTGAAAAAGCGTTCATATATTTGCTATACAGATCATCACACGAGTAATTATAAGTAATAGATGTCATTAATATCTTTCTATAGCTATTAGATCATCGTGTTTCAGCCTCCACACCACATACACATTTTAATTTATAGATGTTATATTTTATATTGTATTATAAGTACAAAATAAATCTCTTTTCGAATTACCATGATGTAAAATATTAATGCATACATATTGTAATAAAAAACATAATAAATAGTAATCATTAAATCTTTTAGAGACTGTATAAGACGGCAATATTTTATACGAGGATGATAATTTGCATAAAATTTCATGATATTAAAAATATTTTGTTATATTATCGGCTCTTTGCCCCTTTTTATTTGTTTTATATTTATAGAGCCTTATATTAACTATTATTAAAAATATTGTTTTTCTTTTATTAAGATTATTTAAATTAAAATATTGATTAATTAAATTTTTCTTTAACAAATATGAAATGAATAAAGTTTAATGTGTTTAATTTACACTTCAATTTAAAGATAAAAAAAGTTAAATTTAACGTTAATTTTTCTAATTTTTTACGTTTCAGGTTTGTGCGAAGTGGAAGGAGGACAATCGAATATCATTCTTGATATTGAAGAAAGTAGAGGAAATGGTAAGTGCGATATGTTAACATTTACCATTATTTTAATTTATCGTTTATTAAATATTTTTATTAATTAAATTTATACTACATTTCTCTCCCTGAAAGGAAAAAAACATTTAACGTTTTTCTTCAAAAATTTTGAATTTTAGAGAAACTTGCAAATTTAATGTCTGATTGAATTGAGGTGCAGAAGTCATTATATCACAAATATACTTCTCTGATTTCTTTACTTCTTATACCTCTTTCTATATTATTGTTTCATTATTTGTTTTATAATTATATAATTATTAGGTAATTTTATATCATTTGTTTCATGAATATAAAATAAAAAAGATAATAAAATATATACATTTATATATCCGCGCGCGCGGAAGCAGCACCTATTTTGTTTCTATTGTGTCGTTATATTTTTCCACATCGCGAACTGTATTTGGTTTGCCATGAGTTTATTCAATTTCAGATTTGATTGTATACTTTGCATTGGTTGTGTTGTAAATACGTTTCCAATAAATTTACGTGTTATGTTTACAAATAGATCATTCCTCGAGAATATTTGATTTCAAGATTGTGACTGTCACAATTCCGTCTCATTACGCGCGGAAATTACGTTTAGCGGATGATCGAGTTGACCGATAACTGTAGAAATCAAGCCGAATCAATTTCTAATATTCTCGAGACTCATCTTGTACGTTCCGAAGATCTAAAAGACCTACTTCGTTTTTTTCGATCTCTACCGTATACATAATGCACGATGATTTTATCGATGAAATACTCTATTTCGACGAGAAGTAATTTCGTTATTGTGTTCTGAACAAATGAATAATAAATTTACCCTACCCGCGCATAATGCATTAAATCTGAAATGGATTATCATTTCATAACAAAAGACTGGAAGGAATAAAGATGGATTGTATTCTTTATCCGTCACTCAGATTTATTACGCCCTTATCAGTTAATTTAAACTGTTTCTTAATCTTTAGAGAATGGAAAAGCTATTATAGTGAAACAGTGTCATAATTTAAAATAAGAAATACACCATGAAATAATAAATTATAATAAATCTTACTTAAGAAAAAGAAATTTTCAAAATAAATTTAATTTTTCTCTAAAGGTTAAAAGCAAATGCAGTTCCTTAAGAAGTTGATGCAATTGCTTAAAAGTGAATACAATTTCGATTGCTCCTCACGTTTTTTTATACATTTTAAGTGAAAATAAGATGCGAAAACCTTATGGATTAAAATTAAGATCTGAGAAAAGCGAATTTAATTCAGTAAGAAAATCTCCAAGATTCGAAATTGTATAAAAAGCGATGTGTTAAATTTGTTTTAAAAAACGATATTTGACAGTACAGTAATAGAAATTTTAATTAGTTTCTCGGTTAAAGGAAAGTAATTACATTAATAAAGAATGATGACTTAAATTAGAGAAAAGAAATATTTGAGACGTAGAATAGTCAATACGTTGCAATTAAATTGTATTGGCTTTCATTAATGAGATGTTGCCTGAGATCGACATCAGCTCGCCAAGATAGTATTCATTATACAGAATGAAGATGGGTTGATCTTTGCTTGAGAGAAGAAATCATATTATACAAGTAATAAAACAATTTCCTCGAAATGACTATTCATATCATCATTAGATTATGTTTCATGATACTGACAATTACAAAAAGTAACGTTTTTGTATTGTTTGATAAAATACATTAATTACAAATCTTAATCTCGCTTTCTTTGATAACCATAATTTATTAGTCATTTTTCGAAATTATAATTTTTTTATTATCGTAAAGTGGGTTATTCTTCGTTTGATATCTCAAACAAACGACCGAGAATATATACTGCCCTGCTGGAGTTTCGTATATTTCCAGTTTATTGAAAATTTCATTTACGCTGTCCCAGATATGAGATAAATCGATGTCCATGACGGTAATCGTCTTCATTGGCTATCCCTTTTCAGCAATCGATCAGAAGACCGTGCCGGAAGAACTTCCGGTGTCCGGCGATCCTTATAACGAGACTATGCTGGAGCTCATCTTTCCTGGAAGAACGATCCCTCTTTTTAAATTGAACGGCAAAAACCTTCAGCTTCTCGAGCCATTGGACAGAGACGACGAAAATCTCTCACATGTTGTTTTTCAGGTAAGAAATTTTATCTCGCAAGATTACAAGAGATCCTGCCTGATTCATTTATTATCTAAAGGAAGATTCTTCGTAATAGACTAATGTTATGGTTTCATAATGGCTCAAAAGTGGAACAGACGTACTTACGTTAAAAAAAATTGTTGCGTGCATTATTATAACGGTAGCGCTACATTCTCTCTCTATGTATTTCTTCTTAGACTCCCTCAATGATTGAGATCACTTGTAGCCTAGATTTAATGTGCTTTCTTACACTTATATTTATGCACAGTAATTTATAGGCGCGCACAAAACGATATTTATGATATTGATGTATTTTTTGAGTACACGAGATTGCTTTTGCATTCGAGAAATTTGAAGAATGCGTTGTGCAAATGCTGAAAGTTTAGATAAAAATTTACAGCACGCGCAACTATCAGTTCGTGCACGTCTTCTTCCTTATGCGTTCACCCGAGAAAGTTTACGAGCAATGCATCGACGCAATGTGAATTATGGAATATCATTTAACTGCTTTCTAACGATAGAGTCACCTGGAGACCACTGCGAGACAAATTGCCACATCGAAAATCATTGACAACGGGAATTTCCGATAATAAATAAGGAAGATGTGCGGAGAGAAACTCGTTACGCGCAGAAACTTTAGCTTCCTGCACCTGATTTGCACTCTCTGATTATTATCCTTTACGACAACTCGTCGACAGCCTTCGTTTCTCTATTCGTTTTTGTTCGATCGGAATTTTCACCGTCCTCAATATTGTCGATTAGATATTGCAAAAGAATATAATGATGGAAATATAGGGTAAATGCAATGCTCTTATTGAGACTTTCAAACGAACGAATACAACAAAGGATAATATATGATAACGAAAATGAAAATAATGCAGAAGGTGAGGCAACTTATAGAGAAAGATGTATCATTATTATCCGTTTCAATTCTACTACAAATATTAGAAGAATAATAACTTTCACTTCGAGGTGTCAATATTTCTTACAGTCTTCACGATTGCAATACAAATTGTATTGTTCGGTTCCTTTCAAGTGAATTTTTTTCTTTTTCTACCGACCATTAAACGTCTAAACGTCTAATTCATCTCGCAAGCACCTAACGTTTTTAAAACAACGCCTTTCTACGCAAAAAACTTCTTCCGTTTCTAAGAGGATCTCTTGCCTGTCTGTAAAATGTTTTATTATTTTCTTTACCATCAACGAGCTGCAAACTTACTGCGAAAGCGGAAGCTGGCAGCTTGTCAAGAACCCTTAAAGAAAGTTACAAAATTCACAATGGTTTCCTATATCAGTTGTTAAATCGCACTATAGTTAATAGACACAGCTTTATTTTTATAAAATTTAAATGAAAAGTATGATACTTTATTTTTAAAGAATAAGTTAATTTTTACGGAACACATTTTATACATCGAATAAAGATAATGTCAATTTTTATAAATAATACATCTATATACAAAATTTTTTAATAAAGAAACAGTTAATTTTTTTTTAAATAGAATTAGATTTATTAAATTATAAATATAATTTAAAAAATTTGTTAGTTTATATATTTCTTAAATAAATTTATACAATAATGTTTTAAAATTATGCAAAATTAATTTGTTCGCTTATTATTGCGCTCGCAATTCAAGAAGAAGTTCTCTCTCGACTTGTTCAGCATCCGCGAAACTATGCAAACACATTGTGCCTTATGACACTATCATGTGAGGAATGTGAAAGGTCTAGAGTACCGCATCGAACACTTCACAAACTGATCAAACGAGTAGATCAGATCCGTGACCGAGAAATGCAGATAGAGATGTAGAGATAAGTTCGATTCAAACAGAAATGCGGAGCATTTCGATTAATTTATGGAAACCTACACGGATGGTAATTAAATCGATCGAAATAAACTAATCTGAGTGAAACCAATTAATTATTACTTCACTCGGTCGAAGGATACCGGTCGCTTCAGAGATAGCTTTTTATACTTTGCCTATAATTATAATAAATATTAACGTAATCTTTAATAAACGTTAATAAGTAAACGTTATCCAATTTGTAAGTTGTAGAAATTTTATAGTCATAAAATAATTATCTTACCTTATTAGAATATATTTTATCGTAATATACAGATTCCGGAGACTTTTCCTATAATCTTTTAATAGTAATGATTAGGAATAATTTTGTTTCGCACGCATACACGCGCGCGCGCGCACACACACACACACACACACACACACACACACAATTCTAATTTTCACAGTTCTGAATTCAAAAAGTTCTTAAAAAAGTAAAACTAATATAAATTTTAGTCTCAAGAAAACATATATTCTTTTAGCATTCTAAAATATGCCTTCTTCTTATGGGTTTGATTTATTAATATCACACACACATTTATATTGTAAATTCTTTATATGATATATCTTTATCAAAATGTTTTTTATGAAGTTTTCCTTCAGTAACAGTTAGTCTTCATTTAGGCTATGTGAAGTTGGCCCTATAATTTCGACTACCAATCATCGGGAATGGACTACCAAACGTCAGTAAGCGACCACCAAACGAATGCTTACGGTCATTATTGCATTTGCAGTCTACAAAGCCGAGTTTTAGAAATGGGGGGGCTAACTTCACGCGCGTTCTTCTTTTTTTGACGTTTCTCATTATATCTTTGACTACCAAACGTCCGGAATGGACTACCAAACACCATCAAACGACCACCAAACGAATGGTCATGGTCATTTTTAGATTTGCAATAGTGGGGGGGCCAACTTCACATAGCCCTTCATTTAACGATGGTTAAAGAAGTATTTAATGCCAGTTTTTTATGTTCGCTTTCTACATATATTTATTTGTTTTTCAGTTGAGCTGCACAGTGAAGTTGACCAATAAAAAGCGGATGATCCCGGTGATAGTGAGAGTGTCCGACATCAATGATAATGCGCCAAAATTCATTAACACGCCGTATGAGACCACTGTACCGGAGGTAAGAGTCTAAAGGAGTTTCCTTCCTTTAAAGAAAGCTCTGGTTTTCTTTTTAGCTTATAATCGAATATGCTTGCGCAATCGTAAAATATCGCTCGATCATCTTTCAACTCGCGTAATTAACTTCAATTGATAGTCCTGTTGACAATTGATTCCTCACGCTTGTAGTAAAACGGACGAGACTGCCAGATCGGGTGGGTGGAAAATGCGTTTTATATTAAGGAAATAATAGAACATCAAGCGTGAAAATGCGGACATAACGCGGTAATTCACGGTATGCGCCGCGCTACAGTAAATTTATACCTATAATGAGTTGCGCTACGATATACCTATGGTATGCATGCGCAGTTGGAAATTTATACTTATAATGGGCTGCGTATCGTATAATTATGCGTCTAAATATGATGGAGGGATAACAGACTGCAGTTAACGCTGTGCGAAAGTTTGATAATTATATTCCGGCAAAATGAGCGTTAATTGAACGTTGCAGGAAATAAAGACATATATTGCTATCGGAATATTATGAGACTTCGTCGAAAAATAATAGCGTTCACGACAAGAAGTTAAAGTTCCTATATGCATCACGGAATGTCATCGGTTCTTCGATCGAGCGTAGCATCGGCGTTGTGCCGCGACTTTCGTCAAGGCGGACGTTTTCCATGCGTGACGGAATTTTTACAGAAATTAAAAGTGTGTCGAATGCTAGTCATCGACGCGAGTGTGGACGCTTTATTATCCCATTCTATCGTCGAGTCAGCGTGCGTCTTCGAAGAAAGTAGATTCGTCACGTCGCTAAGTGGATGGGAACTATTCCGAACATTGACCGACGTTGATGGTCGATCAGGGCCACGATCATCGCGACAATCTTTTTCCCCTTTCGCATCTGTGATCCGTTATGTCGAGAATGACATGCGCATTGGTACCGGGTATTTCTTCTGAGATCTAAAAGGTATTGAATAGATCTAAAAGGAGAGATAATTGTGAATGCGAAGGGAATAAATCGTTCTAAGTTCTCCAAAAATTAAATCTTCGTATTGCTTTTTGATTCTTGAGGATCTCCTCTCCTTATAGACCATCAAAATAATCATTGTTGGGATTCAGGCTGCATTGAGACGATTCTGCGAAGATAATCTTGACTGGTTCTGGATTATCGTCTAATTAATGGAGCTTTTGTATTAAATCTTACCGTGGAAACCGGCAAAATTGTATTCTCATCGAGAGCGCAACCTCTGCTCCACCTGCCGTGCATAATTGCAGAATCGCGGGAGTTCTTCTGAGAGATCGAGATCAAGATCGTCGGCTCACGCTTGAGTTAATTAATCCGCAGTGAGCGGCAGGCAACCAGTACTGTCGCGAGAACATGCGAGAACAAGCGAGAACAAGCGGTGATAATCGCTTTCGGGATAACAAAATGATTGCGAGCGCCGGAAACGGTCCACCTTCGCTTTCTTACCTTTGCTCGTTTAGCGCCGTCAAAAAGCTGAAAATTAACTGCGTGTTGCTAAGTAAGCGAGGAGCGACGACTTCCTCGCCATCATAGCCGTGGCTAATGACCAGGATTATTCTGCTTGAATTGTTTCCGTGGGAACATCATTTAGTTGGCTTATTTTTAATCCTGAGGACTTGTTAATTAACTCTCCTCTCAAGTATTGTACGAATGTATACCATTCGCTGTCTTCATTCTCTTACGTTACATTTACTACAGTTGAAGTTAAGGCTGTTGAATCATTAAAAAAAACCTGTATTATAAGAGAAAGCCGTTCTTATTGTTACGTTTATTACGAAGTACGGAATTCGTAGACGTGGCGATTTCTGTAAGTAGAAATTTCTATGAATAGCAGTCTTTAAAATAGAGTTCTGTGTTATTCTACTGTATAACAGAATTCTAAAATAGACACGCTGACTGAGCGCAGTATTTTGAAGGAGGTTCCTGATCCCGTTAGATAAGTCCGAAAGTACAACGAATATTGGCGCGAAGCAACGAGAAGCTGAGCTGATCGCCGTGAACGAGAATACGCGTTCCGGTCGCGCCGCACAGTAGTCGCCGACTTATCTCCACGGATTAATCGGAAACGCGCGCGACTTTCGTCGGTGCAAAAAGCCTTTGAATTATTTTCGAGTAATCCCCAACAAGGTCTCGCCCTTATACTCAGTAGATCCTCTCGCGCACGCAGGTTGCACATCCCGCGCGAACAACCTGCTTGGCCTGTTCCAACTCGCGGTGTATTCCCGGTCGAATTATTAATCCTCGACGACCAGACTCGTGTCTGACCCCGTCGGCCTTCAATTAACTAGCATCCCTCTAAAACCGCGTAAAGCGTGCCGCATAAATTTAATCCCGTTCGATTCCAAGGAATATATATCGTCTTGCGATTTCTCATCGCAGCTGGAGGCGCGGAAGGAAAGTCGCGATTTCCACTTTGCCTCGTGCATTTCCTCTTTAGCGAAAGATGAATTATTAAGTTGCCTCTAATTCGTAAATCGCAAAACGTAGCTCGTAAACGCAGACGCAAAATGAAGATCCGTAAACATCGGACACATAGTAAGTTCCTTTAACCTAACTAAAATATCCACGTTTTAAAATGTCAAAGCTGTCGTGTTGACATTTTCAATTCATAGCATGTGGTTGGTTTGCATTTGCGTGCATCTTGCATACGGTATTATTTTCTTCATCTGCATTTATGAACTACGTTTTGCAATTTGCAAATTACGTAGAGGCAGCTTTATATTGAAAATATATAATATATGATATTATTATATATGTATCATATTATATATTATATATTATATTATATACATAAAAAATAATGCTACACGTTGTTTTGTTCGCAGCTCACTCCGGTCGGTTCGACGATCTTCAAGAACGTCGACGCGATCGACGCCGACGCCGGTGTCAATGGTATCGTCGAGTACTCGATTGCGCCTGGCGATGGCAGCAGGATTGGTAGCAACGAGGGTGTCGGACGCAACAGGATCACCACTGTCGACGGATACGGCTATTTCAGCATCAATCTGCCGCACCAGGGACAGGTCACGGTCAATCGAACGCTCGACTACGAAAGGACTCAGCGTTATCTCGTCACCATCTTGGCATCGGTGAGTTTCGATCTTATGCTAATCAAGTAATCACGTTAATTGATCGCAGCTGTCGGAATTGCGAATGAGTTTAAGATCGGTAATACTGACGTAGGCGCTAAGATAAAGACATAGATCTACCGAGACTTAATTAACGCAACGGTTAATTACGGGTTCGCAAGAGAAATACGATTAGCTGATTCCTAAATAAGAATGTCATTTGACGTAAAATAAAACAATAGAGAATTGAAAGACTGTCTTGGAACAAAAGACTTTAGATAAAAAATAGTGTTATAATTTATTTTAAAAATAATTCTAATTTATTTTTATTAAATAAATATCTTCTTTTTATGAAAACAAAAGAATTTATTTTATTTATAAAGTTTTCTAGTCTGGCAATCTAATTATTTACGTATTTTACAACTTTTTTAATATTTGTTGGCCATGTTACTGTATATATGTATTATAGAAAGAACGGTTTCGTTCAAGTAAAAAGTTAAAAATTAGCTGAATATAAATCTAAAAATAATTTTGTTTGGATATGATTAAAATAATTATATACAATTTTCCTATCAAACTGGTTGCTAGAATGTTAAATGTTTTCTATATTAAAGCTTTATCATTAACGTTTAAACGTTCTACATAATTATCTTAATAGTCCAACAAAATTAATTTCAGATTTGTAGCTAAACTTTTAGAAAACTTACCTTAGCAAAACCGTTCGTTCCGTGTATATATACCGTTGCAATACCTGTCATAGAGTATGATAATCGAGCATAATGAGCTCGGCCAACGATACGTGCGCGGTGCGATTGCACTACGCGACATCGAGCTGAAAACCTGTACGACAGCAGTGGAAAATTCTTGTACAAATAACGAGAAAATAACGGTAATTTAACATGCGTGTCTAGTAAATTGTTGCGTCGTCTTTTATGACAGATCAGATTTGATTTGACAAATATTGGCGCAATGGACGGAATGATAATTGCACGAATAACAACGAAATATGAATAACAATAAAATATGATGAAAATAAGTATAACAATTTTCTTAGTATTATCTAATTTGATAACAAAATTATTATTATTACAAGAAATTTATTAATTTCACAAAAATCTTACGAACTTGTTATAAGATCTTACATTTTACTAATTCTTTCTAGAAGAGAAGAAGAATCTCTTTCTACTGCAAATTGATCTGTAGATAAGACAGAGTTCTTTGACGTATTGTCCAAGAACTTCATTGTATACGTATACATATATTGTATGTGTCATCCACGTGGTATTTACGTTACGTAACGTTCATACACCTGTTGCGAGCGATTCTCGAGGTTATGCTGCTTTTATTCGGTCGTTACTAACGTTCACAGCCAACACACGCGCATATAATAAGCACTCTGCAACGACGATCTGGAGCATTTTTAGCGCTGTAGTTGACTCTCTAGTTGCGAGCATCGATTTTGCATCAATCGCTTTCCTGCAATTGCGATCGTATATGCAATTGAATGTGCACGCTTGCTGGTGTAAGTTAATCGGTTTACAAGTGCGAGTGTTTCCTTATTTTAATACGCCACGGATGAGTACGAAGCGAATCAACGAGTTGTGGGTTGGTCAATGGTCAGGTCGCGTGGGTCGAGGGATGAGGACAGAACAAGAGAGACTGACCGATGAGTCACAACACACACTACCCGCGCGACGACGCTTGGAAAACCATATTTGCATTTGCATATCGCGCTTCTCCTTTACGCAACTTCCCTCGAGTGTTATTAGTCTGGATCTTGAGAGCTCTCTCAATTCAAAACGCAATTGAGACGCGCCTTTCTGCACGATACTTCTTCATACGAATTCTTTTTCTATCTTTTCCGGGTTGAGTTTGTCTTGAAGTACAAGGTGTTATTCAAGAGAGTATCAAATAATTCAGCGATATATTATATTTAATCCAAAATCACATAATTCCTTCCCTAGAAAAATATTGTAAAATGTTTGTATGTCGCAAGTTTTTATTTATATTCCTCTTTATAACCTTTAATATTAATATTTTTTACTCCTTTATAATCAAACGTATTAAAAATACTTTTATACCTTCTTTATAACCTCTAATATTAAAAACAGCCATGCATTCATATACACACATTGAAAAAGTGATCTGGTTAAATCCACAAGAATGGCATTTTAATGAATTGATTTATTTTGTCTGGGATCGATTAAAGAGAATAAAGAAATATATGATAATTACGTAAGAATTTATTTCACTGCACGGAAAGGATGGTTTACTGAAGTAGGTACCTAAAAATTTAGTTAGATAGCGAAAAAAACTTTATTACAATTTTATTAGTTAAAATAATTATGTAGGACGTTCAAACTAGTTGCTAAAACTTTTTGCAGCATTGCTCTTCATGCTTGACATTACTACGTAATTATTTTGATGATCCAACAAAATTATTGTTGAGTCTATACCCAATTAAATGTTTCGATATTTTAGCAAAATTGTCCTCTTCATGTGATTATTACGATTCTATATATATACACGCAGTACAATTTTAGCCATCCTAATTGCTCATTTACGAGAAATAAGGTCGATGAATGCTACGTATGGGAAGCGACATACATTACAGCAATATTCCTGAATTCCTCCATTTGTATTATCCACTGAGGGATGCTTGAGCGGTAATTCACACGCGAACGCACCGCAATAATTCTGAGAGGACTTCAGGATTCGCGCGCGCGTGCATAATTATATGCGTGGCGCGATGAACGCGCGTGCAACGTACCTACACGCTTCGTTACGTGCACACGACCCTCGTACGAAACATGTCCCGCGTGCTCTGTCACAGATTAGAAACTGATATACGTACAGGCCTGCAGGCGTGCATTCGCTAAACGGTATTACAACCCGATGGCAATGGCACCACGCTGGCCAGGTAGATACGTGTTCGATCTTTTTCACGTCTAATGATTTTAATGGTACTAATCGATTCTGCGGTTTCGCACAAGTGCGCAAACAGCGCACGACAGACTAGTCGTTAATTACAGTTACGCGCCCGGCTTTGATAATCCATGTCTAAATAAAATTAATTACTTCTATCAATCGCGTATTTAGAAGCGTGCTGTGTAGTATTTTAAACGTACATAAAGCTGCATGAGAATATTACAGATAAACAAGGCAAACGTGCGGCTTATGAAGCTTTACGAGTTGTTTTCGATTTCGTCACTTCTTTTTCCATCTCTACGAGATTATTACTGATTTAAAATTAAGCTTTTCCTGATAGAGAAAATGTCGAGATAAAGGTCACTAAAAGTTATAAAAGTTTATTCTTGTAAATTAAAAGACAAAAGTAAATAACAATAGCTTGAACTAAAAAAACAGTACGTTATAAAATAAAAATAACAATTACTTATTTTTCATTTAATAAAATATAATAAATTATAAGCGAATAATACAGCGTTTGAATTAATCGAGGAATCCACAGATAAGAAATGAATACAGGAAAAGTGATACTTTCAGTATATATCTCCCATGATGATCGTCTAATGGTAATACTGGTGATTCACAAGCCAATCAGAATAGAGGTAGTTTGCAGATAACAACTCGACTACGATACGAGAGAAGTTGCGATATTTCCGATGCGAAGTTTTCGCACAATCTCGCGGTCAGGGCAAATTCATCGAATAGACCAGCGAAATAGAGAAAGGATCGCATGTAACGGTAATACTGGTGCGGAATAACACAATCTTTCCGTTTGATACACGCGTGTGGTATCGTTTGCGGTACCGTAAGGCATTAACCATTCACCCCGCCAGATTAGAGGCCGATTGCTGTGCCGTTGCTTGTAGCTATTTGCATATCGTCCTGCCGAACTCGACATTGTTCGGCTTACAGATACACGCACGGGCTATTGCTGCCGGATTAGAACTCGCAAATTGCGCTTCTGTGTCTGCAATGGATAACAAAACGATCGATATCGCGACACTTATCGGCCATGTACACATTGTAATCCGAACTTTCTGCTAGCGAGAACTAGGTTGTAACGTCGTCTTCATATAGAGTATGACTTGCAGTACGACTTGGGTCACTTTTAAACACTTATACTCGTTTATCAAACGATAGATTTAGGTTCTGAACCATATAAATGAAAAGAATGTAAAGCTTTCTCTATATAAATTCTTAGAAGTGGAATCTTACCTTAAAGGTTGAAAATTAAGCCGGCCTTGAAAAAACGTGGCTCAATTTTAAATTTTTAAGAGTGAAATTTATTCTAAAAGTTTTAGAAAATACTTATAAGAGCCAACACAAGAAGATTACGTGCGTATAAATTTATTTTTATAACAAAAATATAAACGTTTCGACTTTCGTTGTAAGTCATTTTCAGTACGTAATTGCTAATAATAACATTTGCACAACTTATGAGAAGCATAATGATACAATAATGATGCAAATTGTCCTAGAAAATGAATTGTGGCGCATAGTCAATTAATTAAGTATTGCGAAAGCTCAGTAATAAATTGAAGAAGTCGGTCATTTAAAACAGTTTCACCACATGACTTGTCCACAAATGGTCAGGATTGAATTTAGATATATCATTTATCAGATATGTCATACCATTGATTACAGTTCCATATAAATCTAGCAGTTCTTTTTAATCTATTATTGCATTTATTTTATTAGCCGAGAGATGATTAATAAATAAATGATTGGTGAAATTTATTCCATTTTAGAGATCGAAAAAGAAACTAGTATTGATTACGTAGTGAATTGTAGTTAAAAGAATGATTCTATGGCAAGGGACACATTTATTTATTTAAACAGCCACAACAGTAACAAGTATTTTAAATTTTGTGAGCCAAGAAAAGTATATAATATTTATTGATAAAATTCGAATAATAATAATTGTAATTATTCAATTTAAATTTAATAATAGTATAATTATGCAAGCCACAGAAAAATAAGTTTTTTTTTCTCACGATCGTAATTTGCCGACTATTAGATCTGATCTAGAGTGAAGAGGAAATTCCAAGTAGGCGATGCAAGAGCCATTTCGAGCGGTATGATCTAGCGTACTTACGACCGTTAACGCAACCGCTAATGGACCGCACGTAATCTCGTCTCGCGTGAGTGAAAGTAAGATGCTCATTAGCGAATATCGCGTATTCACTAGACACCTACGCAATCGCAGCGCGAGATTGTTCGATCGCCATGACGAATCGTCGTAGTGCGAGCGCAATGAATATCGCGCGATGTAACGTAACATGCTACCTACATGCGGCACGCATACTCACGCACTCCCGGGGGTATGATAATATAATCAGGAAGTGGTTATAAAATGTCAAATCCACTGTGACCTGTACGTGCGTATGGAACAATACTTTGTAACTGTACAATGAACGCCGTCTGCTTATTTCTTACGACGATACCTCGCCGCGATTATTGCCACGCTCGGTGGTCGTGCTCCGCGTTTAGCATTAAGAATTGTTCTCCACACGAGTGCCTATTCACGTGCGAATGATTCTATGAAGCGAGGCAGTGTCGATAAGTCACTTCTGACGTACGACGCTAAAGTCTGCTGTCCAGATAAAAAAAAAAACATGAATTTTACATCGGCCGCGACCTGGCATTTTCCTGTGTGTTTTCATTTGCATCGGGCAACCATTCGTTTCGTTATTTGTGTTAACACGTAGAGTGGCCACAGGAGTTATTGTTGTTGGCCATTGCATATTTTGATTGGGATCGGTGCTGGCGCCATATAATTGCTCTTCTTCAAATATATTCCATAATCGAGATTTTTTTGAAAAATCCATTACATCGGTTCAGTGCACAATATCTTTTTAACATTAAATTTTTGCTCCAACAGTTACGGTAATATTTAAAATATTCAAAAAATATCGTGATATTTAAAATATTTTAAAAATATTTAAACCAAATTTGCGTTAATTATTGTTGCTTGTAGTACCTACAACTAATTAAGTTATACAAATTATGATATGCTTGTGGCAATTGAATAACCAGCGTGTGCACATCATAAGCATATAAGAGAGGTGTAAAACAGGCCATAGGCCTAAAAAGAAAGAAAAGAAGAAATTATGACAATTATGATAAAAATATTATTCAGTATTAAAGAGAAACAACACGTTGTTACGTAATAAGTCTAGAGAAAATAAATGCTTAATAAGCGTCATCGATGAGTCGCAATTTTCTTCGCGCTAATCGACGTGTTAATGTCTTCCCCAACTGTCTCTAATTACCTATAATCTTATCTACGTGCCTGGCACAGTTTTGCGTAAACATGGTCGCTACCAACCGTGGGTCCGGCGAACAAAGAAAATTACGCGCTGTCAAGGTAGGCAACCGCCAGGAAAACGCAAGGTGGGCAGTAGATATGGACGGGACTTATATGCAGCGATGCATGCATGCTGCACGCGAGTCTAGGTATACGTGAGGTAGGAGAGCCGCGGACTCGCCGGCATTAGTCACCGTTTGGCTACGCGACGTGTACACGGAATTTGCGATTTCCTCGAGCGTCGTAGTGCCGACGTGGCCAATCCCGCGTGTAACACGCCACGGCGAATCCTTCCGTCGCGGGTGATCGCGATACGGAAAATAGCATGATCACATTGGCCGATCGGACGTATGACGTATGGAGATAGCGGATCGTCAATGGTGTATCGGTTTCGCCGTGCAAGGATTTCAATCGTCTTGCCGTGTCAGCGCGAAAGTCCGACAGAACCGTCTGATCGTACGAAGCGTGCCGACCACTGTCGAGTACTTTGTGATAAATCGTGAATATCGTCTCGTGGAAAAGTACGACACGTAATCCACACGTTTCTTGTAAAATTTACAAAGTCAAGGATGCTATACACCATGTTATTTCGCGCGAAGGAAGTTCTCCCTTCTTTACGGAGCGTTGATTCATATAATCGTAATTAAAATCAAATAGAACGCGAGATGAAGAGAATACGCTTAATTAACACAGCCGAAGCAATAGCATTACCGACGGTTATTACGCCATTGCAATGGGAAATTTCTTTAATAACACTCTATGAATAAAACGTTGCATCGAAAGAATAAAAAACGTAGAATAATACCTGGCGATACTTGTACGCACGATAACGGTCTACTCGTCAAGTCTACGTCCGGAGATTAATGACGAGACCTGGGGAGAAAGACGAGCGTTTGTCAAATGAACGGTATTAAAATGCGGTTGCGAGGAGCCACTTCCGCTGAGGTATAGCGAGTGCGTTGCCACTGACGTAGGTGGAGAAGTCCTCGAGTTGTCGAATCCAGGACGAATGCGCGAGCACGAGGATAAAGAAAAGTCGATATTTTAACTTCATCGCATTCGCGTTGTCGGAATTTATGCTTTATCTATTTATAGGACCTTAAAAGATAACAATTAATTCTTAGAAATTATTAGAAGATAATTAATCGTACGTCGAGAATGAGGGATCGTCAAGGAAATACATGTTGAGGAAATTATTAATGATTAAC
Source organism: Cyphomyrmex costatus (assembly GCF_001594065.2). NCBI lineage: Eukaryota > Metazoa > Arthropoda > Insecta > Hymenoptera > Formicidae > Cyphomyrmex > Cyphomyrmex costatus. Next base: position 879,382 of record NW_017280167.1, read on the forward strand.
GGAATAAATAACGGCGCGATCGAAAAAGGAAAATCTACGTCTATTACGTACGCCGAACCGTGATGAACGGCTGTTTGCACGAGAGGAAGCGACCGACTTCCGGAACGCCTCATGTATCATATACACGTAATCCTTTATATTTCTTTGCAGCGGAGAACACGTGTCGCGAAACGTTGATTACAGATCGGTCGTTTCCGCCTTCGGCGGTGACAATATCGGATGAATATCGACGTGAAGTGATTCGGTCGCAATGAAATCCGGAGGTAGAAAAATATATTTCCCGATTTCAGCTGATGGCAGAAAATGAGACGTTATGCACTCCAAGCCCGAGTGTGTAATAACTCATAAGTGACTTCATGCAGGGAAAGACCGATTTTGCTGGAGTATCTATCTAAAAATTGAGGTAGATACAGATATAAAAATAATTTTGTTGGACCGTCAAAATACATAATTATACACTCAAGCAATGTTATAAAAAGTTCTGATATACCTCAACTAATTTTAGCGGTCTACATAATTATTTTGATGATCCAAAATTATATTTTCAGATCTAGTTCTGTATCTAGTTAAATTTTTACATGCTGCAGCAAAACTGTTCTTTCGGTATATGATTTAATTTTTCGTGTAAAAGTAACACTATACTACACATATAAATATATGTAAATTTATCTTACATGCAATACACGGTATTATTTCTACACGGAAAACTGAGTCATTGGATGAAAAGAACAATTTTATTAAAATGTCTAAAAGTTTAGTTAGATACAAATCTGAAAATAATTTCGTTGCACTAATAATTTTATGTAGGAAATTTAAACATACTAAGCACTGCTGCAAAAATTTGGTATTCAAGGAGTCAGCTGAAGCATTCTGCATACATAATTACAACAAAATTATTTATAGATCTTTATTTAGATAAATTTTTAGATGTTTCGACCGTTCTTTCCGTGCGACGTGTGTAAAGTTACTTATTACTACATACTTGGATTTGCAGTGTAACTGTCGTAGTCGTGAATAGATAAGGTAAGGCAAAAAGAACGTATACGTAATCGCATCTATACAATAGCCTATCATGACTTATGTTTTTTTCTGCATTACATCCACACGACTACATCAGTTACATCTCATTCTCTGTCACTATAGCCTTCTTACTTTGCAAGATTTTGTAGCTGAGCATAGCTGGTATTTCCGGAAAGCCTGGGGGGCACCGATTTCGCAGGTAGATCCGTACGCATGATCGATTCCGCGCGCGAACGTAAGTACGCCAGATGGAGTGAATAGACGACGACGAATTTGTCGATGCACACGAAGATCCCATGACGCAATATTCCGCGCCGTTGGTTTCCGATACCGATGTAAATGATCTGGCGTTACGTAAAAGCGCCTCGCCAACCGCATTACCGCGTTGAAGTATAGCAGCGAGATAACCCGATCGCGCGTCGATAGCTTGACACGAAATATTGGATTTGCTCTCCCCGTTTCATTGCACGTCGACGAGGTTTTAATGCAACTCATGGCTATTCGATATTCGAACTGTTTATAGAGCTCTCAATAATGAAAGACGCTCTGAAATAACGGAGAATAACGATGAAGACGTGAAAATGTCGCGGCAGCATGCTTATCAATAATGTAAAAGTTATAACCGAGACACCGCCGCGCATATGAAATTTATGAAAAATCGAGTTCTCGCCACTTTTAAATATATCACGTCTTGTTTGCGTAAAATTCATATTCCTCGATCAAATTTTCAAAGCTTATTTCACGAACAGTCGCAGAAGCAAGAAAATGTTAAAAATATTTAATCGCTAAATTCTCGGTTCTTCCCGGCGACCATCTAATATGTATAACATTCGAACGGTTTAAAGGTACACATGTGAGTTGAGAAGAGGTATGTCGTTCGACCGATTAAAAGACGCATGATTTATATAGCCCCATGAGGAATGTTGTAACGTAACGAGCGCAGTTAACGGGCTCGCGGGCTAAGGATTCAGGCCCAGCACGACGATCGATACAGGAATTGCTGGTTGCATGTGGGACGATAGCGAGGGACACACCTTACGATCACTGCACTTTATTATGTACTAATTCCCGAGATTCCTGAGACGTGGAATCTCTTCTACAATCTTTTTTTGCGTTGCCGAAAAGACCTCTCTATCGAACGTTTCGGTCGATTTCACGCGTCCCCTGAATGAGGATGAGAGGAGGAAAGTGTATGAGGTCGGAATCGAGAAGCGTCGTCGATAGAACGTGACTCGTCGTCTAAGACCGACAATGGAGCTTCTCAATCCGATAAAAGCGTTCCTGGCTGTCGCGTTGATCCGCATTGATCCGGGTGATGGCAATGGTGATTTGTCAACGGTGAGTGAATCGTCGAAAATACAAATATAGATCTATTACTTTATAATAATTGAATTGTACTTTAATTAGGATTTTATTCAGTAGATATATGCTAAAGGCAGCTTTGCCGTAGGGCTGAACTAAGCGAACACTTCAACCTTACTAGTGCAAAGACCTCAGTGGATCGCGCGATAAATGCTCTCCTTAGGCTAAATTGAAACAAGCGATTTTTTTCTGCGAGGTTCATTGCGAGGGCCTTACACGCGTAAGGGTCTCACGCCAGGGCACAATAGCCACTTTCCATCCTGAAACCTCGTTAGTTTTAAAGCCGCCTCTGGTCATAGCTTCTTGTAAGCGATCAGTTAACCGTCACTTTAAGCGACTCCTTCTCGGAATCGATTCTATTAAGTTATTACACTGTTGCTATTGCCATGCTGCACTGCATTGTGATTTTGTGTTAAAGTGGCTCATGATGCTACCTTCTAAAAAAAATTAACAAGAAAAATTAGATAATATTGAATATAATCTTGAACAAGAATGGCATAGATTTTCACTCTGTAGGAATGAGATTTCATTCTTTTGGAATCAATCCAAGGAATGAAGCCTTACTTCATAAAAAGGAGTGAGATTCCATTTTTTTTTAATGGATCTCACTTCAAAATCTTCCTTTAAAAAGAAAAAGAATAAAAATTTGCTACTCTTGTTTGAATGAAAAATTTTCACTCTTTTTTCAAGACCGACTCACTTTATGATTTCGAAGGATTTTAATAATTTCTAATATTATATAGAATCTAAAATAGAATTTATTTTTAACGTTATACATATTGGCGGATATTATAATATACTATTGTTATCGCGCTTACAATGCTATTTGCTGATATCATCATCCTTTATGGGCGGATCATTGCTCTGGAAAATAAGGTTTCCTCGATTACCCCATCAAAGTTTTTGTTCAAATCTAATTCAAGGCGGCACCTGCATTTAATACGAAACGTTATACGGGATCGCGGCTTCATTTCACCTGTAATATAATCCGAAGCGCGGACTACACGTCGACTTACGAGCGCATCCGAGACGGGTATTCCTCGCAACGTCGCCGCTGCCGCCGTCGTCATCGTCGCTTGCCAGCTGCAATTTCGTGCATGTTCGAAATTGCGCGATCGACCGTACGGCGCGAGTAGAGTACAAGCAATCGGACGTTGGAAGAAAAATGCGATTGAATTCTGGATGCTGCGTCTCGCCGTACCGGCAACACGATGTCATTAAACGATCCCCGGCGGGCGGCCGTTCCCGTAAGCGAGACGAAATGAAAAAGGCAAATGGATGCACCGTGCGCCCATTATTACTATTGGCATACGGGATATAGCCTCGGCCGTGCACCATGGTCAAGGGTAATAGTTATTTCCCGCGCCGCGCACTCATGGCTCTCTCCGTTCTCCATGGCAAGCCATGAGATAAATCGGCCACGGTCTCGCACAATCGCGGCGAATCTCCGCGAGTCGAGGACGCGATCGATCTCTCTCCCTCTCGATTTGGATTCAGCCACCCGGTGCTGCAGCAGGTGCGGCTCATTTGAATATTATGTGGAACAAATGACCGACTTCTGATCCGTGAACGCTGCTCCTTCTATTGGGAACCTCCGCACCACGAGGAATAACGTTCCGCGTCGATGCTCTAGATGTATAGACTGCAAGATTATTCATGTGCAAAGTTAATGTTCGCACTTAACGTTTTGTAAAAATTTTTGCCCGACTTACGTCACGCATCGACTCCTGGAAAATGTTAAAGTATAAAGTATAAACTTGTACATGAACCTGGCATATAACAGCGAAATATTTTTCGGCCCATTTCGCCTACCTTACTTCTTTACATACGAAAACTTTAGATGAAATTTTAAGGTAGAGTTTGTTGTAAATTCATTTTTTCAACGTGCTTCGAATGAGGAACAGCGAGGTTCTATTAAAAGACGAGATTTATGAAAGCTGCACGCCGCGGAAAGCAGTGCATACATTTTTTTCAACTAACTACGTCGTAATTTGTAGCATATAGTATGTTGCGATATGCGTTCTAAGATGTATATATTTTATGTAGTACTTTCGGAAGCTTTTTACGATCCTCTTGGCGTAATAAAAGTTACAATAACGGGTTACCTTTATTTAGAGCGTCTCTTAAGTGGTCCAGGCCCGTTATTGCATAAATAGGGTCACTGAGAACGGAAGACAAGAAGAAAGAGACGAAGTTTCTCCCGGGGCGACTCGACGGTAGAACTGGTATTGGATCGTGGTGTGCGTGGATAAGAAATAAAAAACGGATGTTTGTTCCTTTCGTGCACGTGGCGACTATTGAAAATGTCAATGTGATCGTGACGCGTCAAAATTGTAAGATTAATGGCGCGTTATCACCGTCGATTTTCATGCGTCATTCAAGTTTTTATTTATAAGCTTCAAGAAATGGATGAAGATATTTTTTTTAATATCTTCTAATGCTTTTTCCACTGTTAGAAACAGGAAAAAACAGAGTACGATAGTAATGATAAATGAATTGCAGAAAGTATATAACATTTCTTAAAGAGAAATAAACAATAGTGAGGAAATATTATTTTTAATTATTCAAGGGGAATAAAAGAAATTTTTTTTACTGTAGTTATAAAGAAATGAAATAATAATGGAATAAAATAAATAATTTACAAATACACAATTACAAGGAAAATTTGTTGACATTACTTTGATCGTGTTGCACATAGCCAGCACAATTTTTACAAAATACGAAAGATGTAAAATGCAAATGGTTTGATTCGTAATTGAAATCTTTGACGCTGTTTAGAAAGTCAATTTGCATTTACTTCGTCGCTTTACGTTGCAAATTATTTGGTTGCAGGATCGGGCGAGAAACGTTTCCGAGAGATTCACATCCACGACCACATTGACGGTGAACATACGGGACGATGATGATCAAGATCCATCCTTTATTTATCAAGGCTGTATGCTTTTGGATGGCGCCTGCATCAATCCGGAATACTCCGCGTCGGTACGTAAAATGCGATTATAAAAATTAAAAAAAAAACTGCGGCTTCAATTCGAGCATGTATCAACACCGGGGATTTATTTTAACGGTCGTTTTTCTGCCTCTTGGTTTAAAATGGTATTGAAGAATTCAAGTGTAATCGAATACGCCTGCCTAATCGGTCGCCAATATCTCACTGCTCAAATTCACATAGTCAATAAATCGGTGCAACCGGTTCTGCAAGAGCGATTCTCTTTTTCTCTTCGTCAGGTATCGAGCGGAGTACTATCCGGCATACTCAATATCTCGCCTGAGAAAATACAAGCGGTCGACATGGACAGTATAAACGCGCCGATTCACTATTCTTTCCTTAGTGGAAATCCACCGAATTATCGAGATTTCTTTGAAATCAATCCTAATACCGGAGCAGTGAAGCAAATTAAAGCTGTCGACACGACAGTAACGAAGAAGTTTGATATTATTATTAAGGTAAATATCAACATTATATTTTATGTGAAAAATATTTAAAATAATTCGGAATTATTTTGTATAAGTAGATAATAAAGAATTGTTGTGTGTGTGTGTTTGTTCACACAGTTATAAGTAATATAAATACATTCTAAAAGATATGGGAGGATTTAAAGTTTATGTTCATATAATTCTTATCGTGTTCGTGTTGAAAAAACAAAAATTTAACATTATAAGTATGGATTTAACATCAACGTGGTGTTAAATTCACACTCTTGGTGTTTACATCAACACCAACACGGTGAGAATTATATTTAATATCTATTGTATTTTAAATCTACGTATTTTTTAGAGCGCAGTTTCTCTCAATAATTTTCAATAACATAATTAATTAATTTTTTTTACATTAAAGAGTTGCATTTAATAAATAATAATGCAAAATTTTTTGTAATAAATTAAACTCTTTTTTTTTAATTTGCAACATATATATTTAATAACGGCATTTTTTATTCTCTCAAGGCGGTTGAAGTATCGGAAACGAAGCGATCTGCAACCGCTAAATTAGCAATCACTGTCAAGCCGGTCGATAGCAATCCACCCGTTATAACAGCGTCAAACATCGAAGGTTTCGTCGACGAGAATGCTCCGATTGGCACAAAGGTCATCGATGAAAGCGGGAATCCTATTGTTCTCACCGTGTCGGACGCCGATTTGGTGAGCCTAACTTCGTAGATTCCACTGATTTCTGTTTAACAAAGCATCATGATCGAGGTGCGAATTGACCGTTTTTTTTAATTATCTTTATTATTATAGATAAGTTTTGTACTGGTGAAATTTGTGTTACCTATATATATTTGAAATCTGCACCTGCTTCTCTTTTTCTTTTTGTTAAAAAAGAAATCTATTTCTATACCCACAGGGACCAGACGATCCAAAACCGGCATATACTTTCGAACTGACCACAAATTTCTTTGCGATCGATCCTTCCGGCATCCTTGTCGTAAATGAGGAGAATTTGGATCGAGATCCTCCGAGTCCCGGCCGCTTTCGTTTCCAGGTTGTCGCCCGGGAGAAAACGGGTGTGGCTGCGTCATCACCTCTATCGTTCGTCGTGACGTTGAACGACGTTAACGACAATGCGCCTCTGCTTCCAATGATGGCACCCATCACTGTTCAAGCGGGAGAGACGAAGAGACAAATAGCAAAGGTGGCTTCTTTATACTTTTTGACTAACAATTCTGTATGTTCGAGCGTAATAATAATTGCGAGTAATTTGTACTTTTTAGTACTTATCTTAATTATTATTAATTTACTGCTTGTCGGTGCTCCATAATGACCATAATTCTCTTTCTCGCGAGACTCTAAGAGAATTTAATTTCTAATCTCAGGTGGAAGCCACGGACAACGACGAGGGTGAAAACGCGGAGATAACGTATAGTATTTATCATGTGTCAAACAACGGCTTGCATAAGTTCAAGATAGATCCGAAGACCGGAGTTATCGAGTCCGTGAGGAAACTTAACGCTGGTGAACAGTACAGTATTACAGTGCAGGCCACCGACAAAGGTGGCAAGTACTCGCAGACAATCGTCGAGGTGAACGTCATTCCCGGGCCCAACACCAGAAGCCCTGTGTTCCAGCAACCGGTGTACGAGGTGCAAGTCAGCGAGGGAGCCTCCATCAATTCCACAGTCGCGACTATCACTGTGAGTATCCTTGATATGATGTCCTTCTCGTCGGCATTTTATTTTAAAACTTCAACTCTGTGCTCTGACAGAAGCACAGTATCTGCTCGATATGTACTTCATTGTTTTTTTTTTTCCTTTCATCTTTCCATTGCGTTCCATCATTCGATTTATGTTTCATTTTTCCATTTATATTAGTTTTTTCAAATTATACAAAAACATTTTTCATGATTAATTATTTTTTATTATAATGCGAATCTCTTTTTTTTTAATTCTATGAAATTGATCCAAATTGTGTATTTTTCTCTTCTTAAAACAATGGGTTTTTAAATAATTGCAATCGTAATATAGCGTTATCAATAAACGTTACAGGCCACTGACCCAGAAAACGATCCGGTGTCGTACTCGATAGTATCGGGAAATGATTTGCGCCAGTTTGCGATCGGCGACAAATCAGGCGTTATTACCGTTATAAGGAAGTTGGATAGGGAGGACCTGACCCGGTATCAGTTGGTAAGTCGATATCATTAAACACCGTAGCATGAACTTCCTACACCCTCTACTACAAGCCAATGCACTTCTTGCTTTACACTACTTTTTACCGATAGCTTTTATCTAATCTAAGGAAACATCGGTGTGTCTCTTCCTCCATTTGTAAACAAGTAGTGAAATCGAAGCACAACGTTGTTAACTTTCAGTATACATAATCTGTTTACATACTTTAAATAAAAAAGTAAAAATTTATATTTTAAATATTTATAGTATATAATTTCCGCTACATCTAATTTCTCAGCATTCTCGTAAAAGAATTATATATTAAAAATAAAATTTTATTGATTGACTCTCCAAGTATTTTTATTGTTGAAAGTCGTCATTTTCCACATCGCGTTCCGTCAAATTGGAATAAATTATAAACGGAGCGTAATGCTGTGATATTGTTGGTTCGTATAGTTAATAAAGGCTGAGGATACCGGTGGTCTCTACAGCACCGCGACGGTCAACATTATGGTTACGGATATCAACGACAAGAATCCCGAATTCGTGGGTCTCCCTTATGAATTTACGGTCAAGGAGAACGAAGCGCGTAAATTAATTGGCCGCGTGCATGCCGAAGACGCCGACGAAGGTATAAACGCTGAAATTACTTATTTCGTACCCGACGATATTCCTTTTACTGTGGATCCCGAGACTGGCGATGTCCTGACGAAGATAGTGCTGGATTACGAGCAGAATAACGTGAGTACCAATCTCTCCATTGCTCTTTCAGCTTTTAATTTAAATCATTAAAATAATATAAAAATTTAAATTTATTACTTTTAATAACGTTAATTAGAAAATAAAAGTTAAATTTGTGAAAATTCGCATTAAATAATGTTTCTTAGACTTTTCAAGAGAATACTTGTCAGTTCTACGAAAGTTATAAATTGCGATTATAACTCGAGAATGTCTTACAACGAAACAGTTTAACTTGTACTCAGATTACGAGAATGTCGTCACAGTTAAATTGCAGTTGTACTAGTATGTGCGCTTGAGACACAGAAAATGGGCAATTATCTGAGTTAAAGTTCGTACGATTTTCGTTCATAAAAATGCAATGTGTAGAAAAACTTGATTATAATTTTATGCAACGTGATAAAAACTTTTAATCATGTTGTAAAAATTGTCGTTGAAATCGTCTCGAGGATATGATTGTGCATCACATTAAAACTTTTTATTTTATTCTGATATTCCCTTGAAAACTTTTCAGAATTAAATTATAAAATTTCCACACAATACGATTCTCTCAGAGATGTCCTCTGGACGTCACTTGAAGAATTGTGTTATGTCGGTTAAGATCGATAGATCTTTTTTTTAATTTCGCATTCATTGGATGTAATAAATACAATGTTTGCATAAATTGCGTAGGAATACAAATTCGTAGTGACTGCGAGGGATGGAGCCCCCGACTATCGTTTAGCAACTGCGACTGTCACGGTGAAAGTCGTAGATGTCGAGGACGAGGTTCCGGTCTTTCACCAAAGCAGTTACGAGGCACGTGTCAAGGAAAACGTGCCTGACCATAATGTAATTCAAGTCACGGTGAGTCGCATGTCAAACCGCAGTAATACTATTCATAATAGCGTCTGTTCTCGAATGGAAAACGTGTAAAGCGAGAGAAGTGTGTGTGATTAAAAGAGATTAATCCGTTTATTCGCATCAGTTCCTGTAGATTTAATTTAACGAAAATTGAGACTCTCGTGCGGCGACGTTGTTCGTTTAATGAATTCCAATACGAGACGTTCGTGTTAAGATAAAACATCTCGACTTGTTCGCGTAACATGCCGAGTGTGAAATTAGTTCCGAAATGGATCATAATAAGAGATGTAATTTCATCGAGGACGAACGACGAGATTCGCTCGAGAAGTTTTAAAAGTTCATCGGATAACCGAGACGTACACTCGTTCCGACTCGGGAGACATTCGCGTTACTCGCGTCGTCGACGATTCCCATCCCCGTCGACGAAGTAGAAAGGATAGTGCGTTCTGGGACGGTCGTCTTACTCAGGTTTTGAAGCTAACGCGATCATTTCTAGGCCGATGATCCGGACACAAAGAAGCAAATTACGTACATGATCAAGCAAGGGGATACCGAACTCTTCAACATAGACCCGAAGACTGGAGTAATAAAAACTATTCGCGGTCTCGATTACGAAAGCCAGAGCCAGCACGTACTTATCATAGGCACTGAGGAGAACACCAGCAATTTACCTGGCTCTACCACCCGCGTTGTTATTAATGTTCAGGTATTTTTTATGAGTGAAGTCTAAATCTTTCTTTATGGTAGTTGTCAATATCCCATCATCGATTTACTATTATCGTTGGCGCATCATAGTATACATGAATGCCTTTTAGAATATCACATTACGTAGCCAGTTTAAACTGTTATCGATTTTTAAATATCATATTTGAAAAAAAATTATGTAAATAAGATTTTATTTTAGTAAAATAAATTGTCGTTTCCAATTAGTGATCTAGAAGATCTTATAATTAAATACAAAAATTTCATGGAACTATTTTATTTAATATTTAACATTTTATAATTTTAAGTACAATATAATCGAATAAAATATGTATCTGACATACCTGATTCTTCCGCATTAATGCATAATCTCAAGTTAAAAGTTAAAATGTTAAAACGGGAATTAATTGCCTGTCTCAGTCACGGGAATTAATCCATGGGATCAATTTAACGGAACCGGTTCATGTTGAGCGCATTAATATCATAATCAACGATCACCCTATCATTTATCATACTTCGACTACTTTTAATTTAACTGTATCTCCTTACTCGTCGGATTAATAACATTTTAAACGCGTCATGGCAGGATGTGAACGACATTCCACCGGTATTTACATCGGTACCACGTCCGATTACGCTGGACGACGATGTACCTATAGGAACGACCGTAATTGATCTTGTTGCTGCAGATTCCGATGGAACCGCTCCGGGAAATCAGGTAGGTGTATTGATCGCCTCTTTTCCAATACTTGATTTCTTCTCCGTTAAATAACAAGGAGATAGATTTTCACCGAGCCTGGTATCCGTAGGTTCGATATGATATCATCGGTCGCGGCATCGCCAGCAAGTACTTCGTAATCGATCCCGACACCGGCATACTCCGAGTACGAGATGACTTGCGCAAGGAGACTGACTCCGAGTATCAGGTATTTGATCCTTCGCATATAACTTGACGCCGCACGTCGCTCATGATCTGACGTATCTAAAGCGAGATAATTCTTTTTTCTTAGATTGATGTACTAGCATACGATATGGGAGACCCACCATTGTCGTCCGAAACGACTGTAACAGTTTACGTACGTCACGTGGCGACGGTTCCGCCGGAGATCGGTTTGGGTTTTGCGGAGAATTCGTATAACGTCGAAGTACCCGAAGACGCGGGCGACAACACGCTAATAAAGATAATCACTATCATTAACAGTCACGCATACAACACTACGCCACTCAGGTGCGAGATTTATAGCGGCAATGAAGAAGGCCTGTTCGAAGCGAACGTCACGAAGGAGCGAAATTGCGCGCTGAGACTGAAGAAAGGAGCGCTGGATTATGAGACGACGGAATCTTACCAGATTAAGATCAAACTGGAATCGCTCTCAGGCCTTTTAAACTCAGGCAGAAATACGACGATGGTGAGATGCTACAGAACTTGTCGGTATTTTTATTCTGAAACGAGAATCTTTATAATCCAAATAAAATATTATATCGCTGTTAATACGAATGGATATATCAAAGATTAAAAATTAATATACATATGGAACACACAAAAAGACTTACTTACCTATCCTGCAGATGTAACTTCAGTATTATTGCTTTATTACAAATCTTTATGTAATAAGAGCACCTATTGCAGTATTTTCTATGCACAGAGAAACTTTAAATACAAAAGATATAAATCCACAATTTTTCTTATCTTGTCTAATCTAACAGAATTTAATTTTTTAAAAAAGGGAAATAAATAAATAAATCTAATTTATGTTAAACTCTAATTCATGTAAGATAACTGTTGCAGCAAGATTATCAATTCTAATTTTTCTCAAATAAAATTGCAGGTGAAGATCCAAGTGCTGGATGTAAATGATAACAAGCCCGAGTTTATTTTCCCGGAGGCGAGTCAGACGCTTACGAGGGAACGTTACTTTGCAGCGATTCCACGCACCGCGCAATTCGCGTCCACTGTCGTACAAGTAAAGGCTCATGATAAAGATAATGGCAAATACGGCAAACTAGAATACAAAATCCTGGAAGGGCGAGGTTCTGGTTATTTCGTCATCGACGGCTCCACCGGCATAATTAGGACGACGGCTACATTCGACCATGTGGATGCATCCGAGCTTCCATTCAAATTTGACGTTCGCGTGCGCGACAATCCTAATTCGAATGACAATTACAATTCGATCTTCGCGCCTGTGATCGTCAATCTTATCGGGGAAGAAAACCTGATGATTCTCGTGGTACAAAACGCAGCGCCGGATGTACTGCAAAAAGAAACCGATAAAATAGCAAACGTAATTGAACAAAAGAGCGGTCTGCTGATTGGTATTGACAGAGTCGCGATGAGAAAGAACCTCACAAAGAACGGCACTATCGAGACGTTCCCGCAGGACTCTGATGTATGGTTCTACGCGGTAGACCCAGACACCGAAGCTATATTAAGTAGAAACAGTACCAAAGTACAGAGGTAAGTCTTAAAATGTGCTCTATATATATATCATATGTACTGGTGTATATAATAGAACGATTAATTATTTATTTGAATATTGAAAGCATTTTGTTTAATATTTTTAATATTTAAAATGAGTAATTAATAAATAATTATAATTACATTTTTCAATATTATAATATATATAAATTGAATTTTTATAAGACACAATAATTACAGTAAAAATGATACAATAAATAAAGTCTTGTTAACAAATTTAAATTATTCGTTCGGATTTTATGTCGACGAGAAGATTACTTTTAGCAGTTTGAGTTTTTATTGTAACATCACTTTAACTCTGTTGTTGTATTAAATACGTTAAAGCTACACGATGTCTCACATTTATTTGTGGAACGGTAATTACTTAATTATCGCAGTGCTCACGTTGCAATGTACTTTTAGATATCTGCTTTCATAAATAAAATAGGATATTACTAAATTGTTTTGAAACATTTCAGAATTAATGGTTACGCAACAAGAAATTGCTAAAAACTTTCTTTATAATAACATTATAATAATTAATTTGTTAAATATTTAAGTAGAATTCTTTAAATCTATTATTCTATATCATATATAACACAGTTTATATTAATTATCTTCTTGATTACAATTTGAATTATTTGTAAATATAGCGTATTCAAATTGCTAGAAATCTCTCAGTAAATTTTATATTATTAAAGAAAATGTGAATTTTATTGTACTTTAAATTGATATGAAATTTAATTGAATCTGAACGACTATCTCATGTGTTTGATAATAAAAGATACGTTTTTTTGTGTGAGCACCGAAAGGTTAAAATTATAACTTTTGATTAACGTAACATTTGATCATAGGCAAATATTAAAAGCGCCGAATGTTCAATAGATCTATTCTGGATAAATCTGCCATGTCAAATATCATCTTTGACGTGTCTACGGTAGTGTGGGCAAATGCCATCGACATTCATGCACCCGTGATGCCACCCGAGCCAGTTCGAACACAAACGGCGGTTGCATTTAGCGGCGAGGTATTCCCGTACGCGCTGATCATCATCGCGTGCGTGATTTTGATCCTCGGCATTGCCGGTATCATATACATATGCGTCTCCTGGTCCAAGTAAGTACTTTGATTTTATTATTGAAACCACTGCGCGAGTTAAAATAATTCGATAAATACATTTATAAAAAAATAATTGTAAGGAAGCTAAGCTGCAACACGCGATATAATTACGGTTTATTATAGAGTACTAAAGTAATAAACAATTTAAATTAAACTTCTACATAGAAGAAGTGATGATTAACAGTATTAGTCAGCAGTATTCTAATTGAAAATTTTGTTATTCTTGTTTATTTAATAAATTACGGTATTTATGAACAAATAATATTTTATTAAAACAAGACCATAATTTGTTTTATTAATACAGTCATTGAATAATAAGATTAACTTTTAACTAAACTACTGCTATTAATATATAATTTTTTATGTTATCTAAATTTATTACGAATGAAAATATATCTGCATATAGATATAATTAAATATAATGGAGATGATGTTTTAAAAAATTTAAATTTGTGTTGGCTTGCAAATTTGTGTTAGTAGATATTCATGATATTTTTGCATGTTGCTTTAATAAAAATTATTCGTATACAAATATTGAAATGGAGACTCTCTTAGTTGCCATTACGGTCTTAGTTGTTATTACGATCGCACGAGAGAGTTGTTTCACGAGTGTGAATATTCATTTGACATCAAGTGCGAGCCATGCAAATTTATACCGCTCTTCATTACCTCCATTAGCTTTAATTGCGCTTTCCGCTTTGAATATCTCCGCGAACACTTATTACATCGACATTGCGATCGCGGTAAAATAGTCTTTCCGGAGTATTTACTTCCGCGACGAGAAATTTAAAGTTTACCACTCTTATCGTAAAAATGTTATGCAGGTATAAAGCGTACAAGGAACGTATGCAGCGCATGTATGTGGTACCACGATACGATCCCGTTTATGTAGAACCCAATTTGAAGGAATACGAGACGCAAGTGCTTCAGATGAGCGTGCCGGTTGACGACAACGACAGCTGCAACGATTTACAATTGGATTTTAGCAACAAGAATCACGCATTTAGTCTGGATAATGTCAGCTACATCACCAAAGATCACGGAGACAGTACCGGTAATTCGTAGCAAACGATATAATACCTGTACATAATGCAAGTTAATTTCTTAAAAATATGCAGATGAAGATTGATTAAAGTTCTTTGTATTTATATCTCGTTCTATGTTATTATTCACAGTCAAGTAAAAAAATATAATACTAAAAAAAATGGAAACATATATTTATCTTTACAATCTATTAACCATTAATTTTCCTTAAACTAAAATTATTTCATTGAGATAATTAATAAAGTAATAATTAAATACTTTTGGAGCAATACGTATACTGGTTCATATTGGATATTCGAAATATATAGCGAGCTTACGCGTTCTGCTTTAAGGCCAACAAAGCCCCGTTAGCTCCGAAGCGGCGACCACGGCACGAGCATCTAGTATTGTCGGTAATCATGGCGATACCAATATTCATTCTCTGCGACGGTCCACACTGGGCCGAAAAAATCACAGCGCGAGCAACACGAATACCCTCAACAATCGCGACGCGACACCGGTACTTAATCCCTTGTACAATCACGGCGGTGATCTGCTGAGCCCTAGTCCGTCCAACGACAACGTCACCTTCAGGGAGAGGAAGGATTACTCGCATCTCGGGTTTACGTACCTGGGCGAGCAAAGTCCTGTGGAGACCACAACAGAATTGTAAGTTTCGTGATCCGAGAGACGATGTGTGAATGTTTGTCACTTTAAAGACTGCCACCGAATTATACGTATCCGCGAAATAGAAAGGTTGAGATATAATCTTACAAATGGTAATTTACAACATCCTATAATTTTTATTTTGATATATCATATACACGATAAGACGAATAACTGTGATGGACATAACATTTTTTCACATCAAAGTTCAATCAACGATAACATATTTAAGCGTTAAAACTTTGAAATCTTATGCGTAAAAATCCTATCAACGAATATTGTCTCGTATTTACGATATACGTAAAATCAACATTCACCTATCCTTCGCAACAAGTGGACGTAACTCTTTTTGCATTTTGACAAATGCATGAAATATGACGACGAGGAGAATTCTCGACGCCACGTAGCATTTTTTTCTAACGCGTTAAGCAACCTTAAAGAGCCATACGAAGAGCATATGAAAGCTTATAAATAGTTGAATGACTTTGTATCTGTATGCTCTTCCTTTCATATGTCATCGTCTGAATGTGTACCGATGCCTGCCGCGCTGATTCAGCGCGCGCAATGCAGCCGCGGAATTCCCGGCGGGACACATTCTGAACGAGTTGCTCCGTATGTGATATCCATAAAAGAGCAGTGTTATAGCGTTTCAGATACGACGGCGGAACGAGGCCGTGAAAATATCGCACGAGTAAAAGGCGACTGAAAGAGAGCGCGGGATATCCTTTAGAGCCAGCCGATATTCCGCGCGATTTATTTTTAATCAAGCGCATCGCGTTTTCGCGTCGAAGCCGATAGAGTTTTGCTAACAAATTGCAAGAATTACGCGAATAAACGCAACACCTCGAATTAATTACCGTAAGCCATTACGCGACTGTAGGTATGTCAGATATGAAATTGTTGCCGTGCAATAACTGAGTCTCGATTAATTTCGAAATATTAATGTTTTTCATATTTCACTTGTGTGACTCTGATCCGTGATGCGTAAATGTACATTTTAATCATAGAATGAGAGCGAGAGAGAGAGAGACCACATCACTGCGATTCAAATTGTAGACTTAAGTTTCGAGGACGAAGCTATACTTGTTATATTGTACGAACGGCATGTACTTGTGAATGCATGTCTCTGCACGAGTCGCGTCGGCTCGTGCGACCTTGTGAATGATCGATCTCGATCACGTTGTGTACTATATAATATCTTTTTTATTTATACGATCGCATGTTTGCTCATGTCATTCTATTGTAATCACAATTAACCGAGACGATGACGATGGTGCATACTGTTTGTACGTGATCGCAAAGATACCGTGGAGCTTCATGGCAGCTGTTGCGCATTTCTACCGCGACTTGCTCGCCTCTCGTTCACACGACCGCGCCAGCGGCCGTAATTAACGACTGCCATGCGGAGAACGCGTCATCGACACCCGTGACGATGTAAATGGTGGAGAGCGTACTTAATTAGGCACGCGTAATTGTCCATTTCCTCTTGTAATTTTCGACCACGCTGTTCGACTTTGTGGATTGAAAGGTCGACAGATCTGCGGAAAGCAGTTAAAGCGATAGACGAAGCGACGTTTGAGAGGAATTGCGTATGATACGACTTGATTGAATGTATATCTCTAGTCGTATATAGCAGGCGTCAACTGCCGTGCAATTTATAAGCCGCGTTTTATACTGAAAGAGAAAAAAAGAAATCACGTGTATGTATGTGTTACAAGTGTTCTCCGATTGATACCTTTACTCGTAGTTGTATAATATTTAAGCGCGAATTCTGTAAAAAATTGTTAATACCTAATAATAAATTTATTATATTTACATAACGATGGCCTTTTTGTTACAATATCAACGCTCCATAGAATATTTTTTCATCACAAAGCAAACGATCGCTTTGTCGAATTACATAAATGTTAATCCTGGTTTATTCAAGTTTTATACGATTGAAGCAACTTTATCTGAGATTTCCATGTAAGATTTTTAACATTTTCACATACAATAAATCTTATCTTTAAAAGCGAGAACGTGTAGAATATATTATCCTACACAGCATATTTTATTCAAGTGCGATATCTTAGAAACGTCCTTAGAACGTCCAAAGAATCCAAAGAACTGTTCTGTAGATGTTTTCAGAACGTTTCTTGGAGATCTGTGTTGTACGTGATGTAAAATTACTACGCCCTTGTAAAATTATTACGTAGCTAACTTTATCGCCTTGGTAGTATTTTTAATACGCAGAGTTGCTGACACGTTATACATCCTTACCCGCGCGAACATTTATTTCAAAATCCATTCCAAAATCACGTAGCCCGCTGTGCTTTCGACTTTTCGTGCTCGAAAGGAAAACAGTTATCATTCGGAATTACTCTACATATGTAAGTCTTTAATTAGAATAGCTATAATATTTTAATTAGAACGTGGGAAATTATAATTGGAGCTGCTGTAGGTCGCTCACTCACACTCGTTGCGAGGTGGGCAATGTGAGCGCGTGTCGGTGAGATATGAACCCGTCAACGGGATCGTTCTGGGTAGCGGGCGGGTAGCGTTTCAACCGTGCCCGACGATAGAGCGTCGGCGCCGCGACGGCGGGAGCACGCAGACGCATCTCGACCGGCGTCGGTGACGTAGAAACGAGAAACTAGAGACGAAAGCGGGATCCAGAGGCAGGCTCCTCCGTTTTGGCAGGTAACGCTCAGGCTGTCCGCGGTGATGACAGCACACTCGATCGCGGTCCTTCCGCTGGGATCAATGCGCAAGAAATAACTTGTAGTCATACGAGATAGCCAATTACTGTGTCCACGCGTTACGCGAATAAATACTAGAGGCATTTCATCGATCTTCCAGCTTATCGACAAGTAGCAGGCGGGTCCGTCCTCTTGTTCGCGACACCGACAGCCGAGGGCCGCGCAAATTCGGAGCGTCTAAATGATCGAACAGAGATGACGTACTATAAAGAGATCGCGAACCACCTGTGAACCGAATCGGAAACGCCAAGACAAGGATAGTCTTTGACGATTACGGAACGTGCATCCGCTTTTGTGACTTCAATATAACAGTGTAATATTGTTTGTAAAATAAACGACAGATTGTAATTGTGTAATCGTGTTAGCAGTTACATTGGCAGACATCAAACGCAAGTGACAGATACATTGTAATCGAAGGGAGTAAGCTGGCTCGTTCGTGACAGGTAAATGCTTGTATATACAAAAATGGAGTAGTGATGTTTAGGTAGTTTAATTGTTTGTTTATGTTTAATGAATAAATAAATGAAGTAATGAAGTTGTGTTAAAATAGCAGATAAAGAATTCCACATTGTGTTTGACACGGAGTTTCCGAGATTAAAGAATTAAGTAAATACACGATACTTATTAAAAAAATGTACTCATTAATTTTTTCTTTAATAGACTTCTAAAAGGAAAAGTATAATCTTATCTTATATTTTTCCACTTCTAATAATATTTAAATTTCAAAGTTTATAAAACTTTTATTACTTAATAAAAAATAATTGAAAAAATATATTTTATATAACTTTTTTAAACATAAAATCAATTAAAAATAAAATAAGAAAAAAATAGTCTACCGTATTTTATTACGTTTATTGAGATTGAAATAGGAAAATATTTGAATACTTTAATTAAAACATTTTATAAGAAATACACATATAACTCACTTTAATTAAAGTTAATTCAACATTTAAGTGCAGTTGTTATTATTACTTTGTTGAAAACAGTTGCAAAGCAAACATGAAATAAAACATCGCAGACTTAATATATTAAAAATGTTTAATTAAAGAAGAGTTAACGAGTGTTTAATATTT
This sequence comes from Cyphomyrmex costatus, assembly GCF_001594065.2. Lineage (NCBI taxonomy): Eukaryota > Metazoa > Arthropoda > Insecta > Hymenoptera > Formicidae > Cyphomyrmex > Cyphomyrmex costatus. The sequence goes on from NW_017280167.1 coordinate 898,730, forward strand.
ATGTAACGAATTTTATTACGTTCCATTCTATATTTGAGCTTACAACAGCTCTGTTATATTTGCAGATTGATGACTAATTGGAAAATCAAGGATAACAGACATGAAATACTTAAAAGTCGCGTTGTTCACGTTCAATCTATTAATATGGGTAAATAACACGCATGCACATTTTGTAACGTTATAAAATATAAATTAAGTCTAGAGATAGCGACACATGCCACGAGCACTTAGACGCAGATGCTCGAACTATAAATAATTTTGATGTAATTCTGTACTTTAGAATAAAACATAATCGTTTTTCATACTATTGTATTGTTCTCGTCCGAGTTAAATTACGATTTTATCTCTGGAGAAAGCAAAGAGAATTATTTTAACAGTTAAAAGTCGCTTAAATTTACGCGATTCAGGAAAGTAGTTCCCTGAGGAGTACAGAATTACTCTCGCTCGTCGCTGTAAAGAAACAATTGGACGTAAAATCATGGACTTTTCCTCTCGGCAGTTGGCTGGCTGCACGGTGCTCGTTATAGGCGCGTGGTTACTCCTGGAGCCCAGTAAAGGACACATCCTGAATCTTTTCGTACCTGATATTAAGCCGCATGAGACCATTAATCTGATAGCTTATAGCCTCCTCGGGCTTGGTTCCATCGTACTCACGGTCGGCTTCTTCGGTTGCCGCGCCGCGTTACGCGGAAATCAATGCATCCTCGCCACCGTGAGTGAAACGACATTTTTATTACCTCCGCCCCTCGGGGGCGCGTGTACCATTATAGACGTCGGGTCAGGGTCGGTGATGTTTTTATATCGGCGATCGTTTTTCCACAGTACATGAGCATGTTGGTCGCGCTTATCATCACAGAACTGGTGACGGCCGCGATCGGCGGGTTGATGACTTTCCAGATCCTGTCGGATCTGGAGGAAAGGCTCACCAATAAACTAGCGATGGATTATGGTCACGATTCGACCAGCGATATCCCCTTCAGCAATAGTTTGGATTTTGCACAGTATAAGGTGTCGTACTAACAAAGCTGTTCGTTTGACAGCTCATCAATCTTTATGGCATGTCATGTCATTAAAAAATCGCTTATATTTTTTATTTTAAATCTTTTTTTAATTGTGATACATTTTGATCTTATTGCAATTTTTGTCCAATCTTGCGTAATAATTTTTCAACTATCAATGTTATGAACTTTTGTGTGTTTTACTTGAGATGTCAAGTTCGCGGATACATGCTTTTTACTACATCGTAATTGTATAATATGTGCACGACACTTTAGCGAAATGATGCGAAAAATTATCCTTTTCTTAGTTATATTTAAATATTGTTTCGTCTCATTTTCCCTGTAGCATGCATTACGCGCCAAAATGCGCACGTAAATTATGTTTCATGCATGATGGGGTCGCATGCGATGCATTGTCTGAAATCGTCTGCCCGATGAGACATTTCACGATGGTTCGAAGAGCATATGGATGATTCCATTGCAGTTTAATTGCTGCGGTATATACGGCGATGACGATTACAATGGCACGGCTTGGTGGAGGGATGGTCAAATCTCGGGGAACAAGAGGCAGGTTCCCCTCACGTGTTGTGTTCTCAAAAATAGCGAGGTACATGTTTGAATTGATTGGTTTTAAAACAACATGGATATTGAATTTCTGAATATTGAGAAAGTTTATAAAATGTTTTAAAAGCGAAATAATAAAATAAAAATAAATAATAATAAAATGTAAGTTCACGTACAGTGGGCAATATTAATATCTATAGAGATCTCTTTTGGAAATCATATAAATTGTAGCTAATGTACAAGTTGATCGTTTCCTGAATAATTTCATCTCTTTTTAAATTGTCTTTAAACTTTATCTTAAACGTACAGTAAGATGATCCACGGTTAGCTAGTAAAAGCGAGAGCTTCTATTTTACAGAATAAAAATACAGGCAGCAGCCCAATGAGCGTTGTTTCGAGAGTGTTTCACAAAAATGTGAGTAAAATATCGGCGACGAAGCGAATGTATGAACTTTGTGTGAGTAATCTTTTATCGCTGGCAGAACGAGAAGCCGTGGCTGCATCCGCAGCCAAAGGATGAGGCTGCATGTCAAGTAGAAGACGAAGAGGGTCACGAGGGATTTAGACACAAAGAGGTACGCATCACGCCGCGAGGCATCATGTCGCTGCATGTTACAGTGCTATATATTTCAAATGAACAACGCATTCTCTTAGGGCTGCCTTGGAAAAGTCACGAACTGGCTGCAGTGTGAGAGCTTTACATTAGTGTTTCTCGGTATGGCAATGGCAGGAATACAGGTAAACTTTTTATTATTAAATATTTTCTTAATAGCTTCCTCTTTGTGTCTTCTATATTTTGTGAAAAGACTTTATTTAAGAAAGTCTTTTCTTTTGATCTTTAAACTTTGTAAAACGCCCTTGTAAAATTACTCTTCTTTATTTAAAAGAACTTTTTGTATCTTCCTTCAAATCAATTATGTAGATTATAAATAATAGAACAGATTTATTAAATACTTTCGTAAATTAAATCCTCCGTTGCTCGTATATTTCGTAAAAAAAAGAAATAATCGTACAAATGCATTTCAGACTTTCGGGATAATAACGTCCGCTTTCCTCTGCCGAACGATAAGAGATATGCAGGAAGAATGATCCAGGGTTCGTAGTCTCAATGAAGTAAAGAGAATGTCGTGGCACGTTCAATCTTTACATTGACAACTTTGGAAGAAGGAACATATTTATTTTATATCTTCGGTATTGCTACTTGGAAGATTACCGAAATTCATTTCGGTTATGTGAGTCAGGACATTACGGGGAAGAAAGTAATCTAAATATTTGTTCTATTCCACAAGGTGTCTGTTCATTGAGAACTTCGAATCGAAATAACAATAAGTGCTACGCTTAAATTTAGATCGATTTCCACCCCTGTGCGCGTTTTGCTGCCATTCAGCAATAATGTGACCAAATACACCCTGCTGTACATATACAACTGTATGCATCTGTGTCGTGTTCAATCTAACTAATACTAACAAATAGCGATGTTACGATGATATCGCTATGGTGTCTCACGACGACCAACGGGGGAATTTGGCTAACAATGTGAATTGTTATTCATGACATTCTATCGTTTTGTAAATACACTTGCCAAGGACGAGTATATGCGTTGCGTGCGTGAGAACTTTCGAGTTGTCTTCTTTTTTTGTGGAAAGTTTATCTAATTTGAGACGTAAAATAATTTTTCGCACAAAGTTGTACATGAATTTTTGAAAAACTATTATAATTTTTAACGAATAAAATATTTATGTGAGTACATTTAGGGGAGACTGAGGCTGATTGATGTATTCTATTAACAGACTGTTAAACGATGTTAGCATATAGTTCAATAAGAAACGTTATAATCATATAACGTTGATCCGTTTTGACTGAACTTGATGAGTTTTCAGAGTATGTTTGACTAGCCTAGATTCTTAGCTGTAAATCGAATTAAAAAAAAATTACAAAATTTCCTTTACTTAGTAAAATGTCATTAACTTTTTACGTATATATTTCTACTTAGCCTAATAATAAGTGTATGTTTAAGTTAGTGCCAAAATAATCTCTGTGTTTTGAAACTTGAAAAAACTGCAAGTTTTGATCAATCCCAGCTTCTCCTACATAATAAACGTGTATGTTAGATCTTTGTAGACACTTATCGATCCATTTCGAAATGGATGATGCATATATACATATATACATAAACATAACATATACATATATATATATATACACACATTATATACATTTATTGGTGTATAAAAAAATGCGTCATATATATTCTTTAAGGAAATGCTTTCCTCTCTCCGACACTAATTTTCGAAGAATATATTATTACAACTTGTGCCAAAAGAGTTTATTATACAATGAGTGATACAAATTTTAATATGTTTTTATTTTCTCAAAACACTTGGCAAAACAAAATGTCCTGCGTTTATAGAACGCACCTTAATGATAATAAAGATGTTGTTCGATGTGTAAAAACTTGTTATTTATTTTATATATTTTCACAAATTTATATTTTATCATCTCTAAAATTTGCAAAATTATATCTATTTACAAAATCAATAGCTGCATTATTGTAAACATACATTCTTAATGTTAATTTTTAAAATTGTAAATCTATTAATTTGATATAAATTGCACCAAAAGTAATACATAAATAAGAAAATAAGTGTTCTATATATGTTTAACCATTTAAATATTTTAACAAAATAATTATGTTTTAATTACCCGATTTCTTCATAAAAATAAACATCACGGTCGTTCAACGGTTGAACTGGTCGACAATTCAAAAGTAATGGACCCTCTACTGAACAAAGTTTTCGAAATTTCTCTATCTGTAAATTATATTATATGATGATAAAAAACTGAAAAAAAATTTTAGTAATATATGATTTTACTTGAGATGAGGAAATTGCGATTGGTTCTTGCTGCACGATCCATGTGACAACTTCACTGCAAGGTGGTTGGCTAAGAGAACCGCTGTATGTATAATAATTTCTGTCAAAAGGTGCGAAAATCCATTCCAATGGAAAAGGAGGTATGTAGACTTTAGATCCCGGACAGATAATGCGCCACAAATTGCTTATGATATGATCCAAGTAAGGATTATCTGTGTCATTTATCTGCAACATCGTTAAATGTATCATGATAAGCAATTATGACAAATTACGTTTAACTATAGCACATTACATTTTGCTAGTTGAATTTCTTAATACTTGTGATAAGAGGTTAATTTTTTTAATAAAAGGATTATACTTGAAGGAAGAACGAAGTAATCGCTATTCCGTCTTTTACTCCAAGCGCAATCGCATCTGTTGGTGATTTAAGTCCATGTTTTAGGTGAATAATTTGTAGTTCCATAGGAAAACGGACGTAGTCCAAAGTATGTTCACTGCCCTCTTCATTTGACGGACCCCAGTGAAAGAGAACATTAAAGAAATCGTACGTATCGGTCAAAGGTCCTCCTTGGAGTTGTGGCCAGGTAGTACTAGTCCAGAATCCTCGGAGTATTACTATATGTATATTAATATAAAACATTGTGTAGTACAGTATCAGCTTTCATTAATTTACTTTGTTTTTATTGAAGTGATATTAAAATATATATTTTAGTCTATTCGTTTGTATAAAAACACTTTATGTTTTATTTTATATCAGTATCATTTTATTAATATTAAAAGGATATATTTATACTTTGATTTTGTTTTCTTGTAAAAATATCACATTTTATTTTATGTCATTATTATTTTCATAATGTTAAAGATATACCATTAAATATTCTTTAATTTGCTTGTAAAAATTTACCAGTATGACCATCATTTGTAATAGTCATCGAAAGAGGCCCGCTGTTATAATTGCTCCATCGAAGTGGCTCAGATGGCTGCACTACTACAGCGAGTCTAGTTGTGATATTAATAGGCGATTGATTGCTACCAGTGCTCTCAGGATATAGATCTTTCCATGTATGAGGACCATTTTGATGAGCATAGCCGAACGAAAAAGCGGGTGAACGATAATCGTTTTCCATCCATGCGAATAACTGCGTCCAGTCCAAAATTTCGGTTAATAGTAGCACTAACAAAAGAAATTAAATATTGTAAAATAAATGTTGTAAAAATATTAAATTATTTCAAAAATATAACCTCGAATTGGCTACTACATAAATATTAGAAAATAATGTTTATCGTAAAACTATAGCTTTTATTATTTTATAATTAAATTATTACTTTCTATTTTTCTAAGAAATACGTACCCATAAGAAGAACGCTGCTACACGCAACCATACATTCTACTAAAGAGAGGTCCAACATTTTTATATTAAAGATTTCCTGACATTTATATCACAAAAGCTCGGGTGTGTTAAAACCCACGTGCGGTATTTCCGACGTAATAAATTTTTAAGCGTGCGGTATACTTGACAATTTGTTCGATGTTTCATTCCGCATTAATTTCTATCAAAAATATTTAGAAAAGTAATGTATAACGAAATATAATGTAAAACGTCAAATAATTTTTTAGGAAAGTTGATATATAATAAAGCTTACTTCAATTTATAAAAATAATGTGAAGATAATTCAAAGATTACAATGTGTTAGTAACTTCCTACCTTTAAATTGACAATTATTCATTGCATGATTACATCATGCAATCACTTAGAACTTGTTTCCAATATGTCATCAAAATAGTTACAATATTAATATCCATACTTTAAAATTAATATGTCGCGTTTAAAAGAGAGCAAAATTTAATTTTGTAAATTTCGTTTTATTTAAAAGCTCGATGTATTCATCGTAATATACAGATGACATCCAAATCTAAGAGTGCACAATCATGTAAATATAAAAATTTTAATCCTAATCTTGTTTTATAGATAACAAATTTATTGTAAATACTTATTTAATAGCTATATGAAAATGTTCTTGTTACATTTATGTATAATAAATTTTATTTTTAAGCGCGTCCTACACAAGAACAAAAATTATGCACGACATCATCTTCGGGTTTGCCTAAATGGCGGCAATCTCCGATCAATATCAGTCGCGTTGCAGTGTGGAATAAAAAATTTCCTCCGTTACTTTTAACAAATTATTGGTCAAACAGTGGCACAGCGATACTTGCAAACACTGGAAAAACAGGTTCTCTTCATCTAATATAAATTCGGAACAATACGTTGTATATTTATTGTTTAATAATTTTTAGTTAACATCGAATTGACAAACAGAAGATTACCGATAATGCGTGGCGGTCCATTAAAAGACGATGAATTTCAATTTATGAATGTACAATTTCGGTGGGGCACGTCCGACTGTCGAGGCGCGGAACATTCTATCGACAACATTTGGTTAGAGATACGAATTGGATATTAAAAGTTATCACTATGTGTGAAGAATATTTAAAATTAATATTCTTTATTTAATTTTAATTTAAATTAAAATTACATTTTATTTTAAATTTTTTTGTTATAATTATTCAATCAATGTAACGTCAAAATAATGGTATTTATCAAGGTATTCGATGGAGGCGCAAGTCATGCATTGGAATACGCGTTACGGATCGATAGACAAGTGTTACGATAAATCTGATGGAATTTCAATACTCTCCTATCTTATGCAGGTACAAGGGCTAAAAATTAATTAAAATCCGATCTGCGAACATCTTTTTATAATAGTTTTATTTCCAGAATGTTTTGTTATATTTTTCGTTGCAATTTAATTATAATATTTAATTATGATGAAAAGGTTGTTGGGTGTCCTGGGATTCCAGACAATCCTGCGCTTGCCCCAATCACTCATAAACTCCAAGAAATAAAACGGACGGATAGCACCATAAATATTACTCCAGGTAATTGCATATAAAATAAAATAATCTTTAATATTTATTAAACTTTATTAATTAGATATAATAAGTCATACAGTAGTCAATGTTTGTCTCCTTTCTTTTTCTTTGTTGTAAATATTACGAGCAATTTTACAAAAATACATCTTTATTTTAAAATATACTTTAAATATTTGTTTTAAAATATACCTTTGTGTGTATTACTTTTCTGTAATATACGATAATCTTTTTTATTTTCATGATAGCTTTTATTACATAGATAGAATATTGTTTACGATATTTTTTAAATTAATTATGTGTTTATTTACAGATTGTTTACGTTGGATGATGCATGCATGCACTTATCCTGGATATTATACTTATTCAGGTTCTCTTACTTTTCCTCCGTATAATGAATGCGTCACTTGGATAATTGTACCAAATGCTATAAAAATTTCCACTAATCAAGTATATCAAGAGCATATATGTATATTAATTAAACTTAAAAAATTATTTTATTTATAGCTTTAAATATTGACGTATATAATGTGATAATTTACATTTATTATAGATCGAAGCATTCAGGAGCCTCTACAATCATAATTGGGAGCGTATAGTAAGGAATTATAGATCACAACATGTTCTTCATGGAAGAAGAATTTTCTTTGCCACAAATGATGCAATAATTTGAGTGATTAAAATATATCATCGTCAAAGGAATAAATTTAACTGGAAATTATTAAACCGAGTTCACGTTAAATAAACAAGCATGAAAAAATACGAATAAATAACTTGTTGAAATATATTGTTTGCATTTGCTTGCTTGCTGTAAATCCGGCTTATACTTTATGTAAAATAGGACCTCCTTAATGCATTTTCATTTTATTTTATAAAAAGTATGGATAAGAATTTTATTTTTCTGCTGATAGTCCAAAATTTTGTAATTAAATAATATATTTTTATATTATAATTATGGCAATATAAAATACAAACAGTGTACAAATAACTACATATAATATATGTATAACTGCTAACTTCAAAAATTAGAGTAACTTATAGATTTATATTTAAATTAATATAAAAAATATAAAATGACACAATTTTAAAATATATTTACATTTTGTATCAAATTTTCTAATTATATTTTGTTTTGCATCAAATAATTTTTAATTAGTGCAATAATGGCAAGTTATATGAAAACTATAGGTAAGTAAAGTATTAGAAATAGTAATATCAGGTTATGCATGTTTCAAATTGTATACTATATGTGAATATTTTAAGGTTTAAAAAGTGGCCAGGCACCGATCGATTTAAACGACAAAATTGTGCGACGTACGAGATTTCCACCATTAATTTTAAATGGCCACTGGTTAAAGGATGGAAATGCAATTTTGTTCAATGACGGCAAAAAAGGTAACTTTATGTCAAAATAATTTCATTAACATTGTATCGTGTGATTAGATATTAAATTTTTTGTCAGCAATTATTTTTTTGAACGGCGATAGGATCCCATCAACAGTATCTGGTGGACCGTTCATAAATGACGTATACGAATTTCATGACGCACATTTTCACTGGGGCGAAGATGATTGTAGAGGTGCTGAACATACGATCAATGGTACTTGGTGAGAATTATCACTTAACTTCAATAGCAATAATTTAAGATAAAAATATACAATAATATAATTAAAAAGTTGCATATTTAAACTTTATCTCATTAGAGTCTTTTAGTGTAATTTTTAATAAACTGTAATAAACTTTATTTAAAATTAACTTAGGTATTCCATGGAATGCCATTTAGTGCATTGGAACCAAAAGTACCTCACCTTTGAAGAATGTTTGAAACATCAAGACGGTCTTTGCGTGTTAAGTTATTTATTCTTGGTACATTTGCTTATATTATTCATAATCATATAGTTTATTTTCATTCATTATTAACAATTTTGTTTCATAGGTTCAATCAGGATGTTCCCAATGGAACAATGTTAAATTTGAAAGAATCTCTGAAAATCTAAAGTACATTCAGAATGTTGGATCAGAGACAAACATTCCAGCAAGTTAATATTCAAAGAATTATCTGTCAAACGTGGAACATTATTCTGTTCAAAGAATAAAATAATATTTCAAATTTGACATTTTTGTGATGTTTAGATTCTTTATCTTGGATGCGAGTAGCGACAGATTGTCCACATTATTATACATATCAAGGATCCCACAGTGAAGATTCTAATCTGGAATGCGCTACGTGGATCGTATTTCCAGTTATTATTCCTATACAATCTTGTCAAGTTAGTTATTTGATTTGAGTTATTTATACTAAAAACATGAACAACACAAATATGATTTAAAAACTTTTTTTAGTAATTATCTTTTTCTATATTTATCATTATTGATATAATTAATATTTAATACTTATGGAATATTGGAATTAATATATAATGATAAAATGCATATATGTATACGTAACTAATAAAATTTTCAGCTTAATGAGTTTCGAAAATTAAAGGATAAAAATGGCGAATTTATAAAATCGAATTGGAGAGATGTTCAACCTTTACGAGGACAACAAGTATTTTTAGCTGTTTCTTAAAAAAAATTTACATATATTACTTTAAATTTATAATAAACTACTATATATTTTTAACATTTTTAATTTCTTATAACATTTTAACAGAAATTGTCTAAATATTTCAAGTTTTTGCAACACGTTTAAAATAAAATTATTCTTTTATGTTACATAACATAATATATACTATACGTCAAATATGTACAATATATATTTCATATATAAATGAATTATAAAAAATTTCGAAGTTTATTATTCGTTACTGCTTAAAAATCGATATGATACCGTTATATTTTAAACTTTAATTCATCAAGTCTATGGAAAGAATCGATAATGGCGCAAATTCGTTCTATTGCTTCCTTTAGAGCTGTATATATACGAATAAAAAATATTTCTCTATAAGATTGCATATCTAAATTGAAACTTTCATTTCCTTCTTGCATTAGTACAGTTTTTGGTTGATCATTTAATGTCTTGCTATGTAGTTCTTGCAAATTGTTATTGAATCTTTGAGAAAAAGGTGTCAATTTCTGCTCAACTTCTATCAACGTTGCAAAGTCTTCTCGTATTAGATTGTTTCTTTTTGCAAGTTCACTTTCATTTTCAAACAGATTCGCAAAAGTGCATAAGATGTTATATACAGCGTTATATTTATTAGAATATTCAACATTGGATTCAAACAATTTTGATTTGAGACTTTGTTTGCAAAGTTCGTTAAATCGGGCGAGCATGTCGCGTCTGTAGTTTGTATCTTCTATCTGTAAAAGGATATCTCGGAGGAAATTCAGCGACAAGTTCCAGGTCGATGTGCTTTCACCGGTAACATTAGAATATATTTTCTGTAACTGCATTATGATATTTGGATGATAATGATAACAAGGATTCAGAGAGACAAACAAGTCACTTTGCGAAAGTAACGTCTCAGGAGGAGGCTCTGCTGACTCACTGTGCTCCACTTTATCTAGAATTTCCTCAATAATTGAACGTATCGTTGAGTCTCGAATGCAGCGATTCAGGTATTCATCGATCATTTGGTAATCGATCAATTTTGTATTTTGAGTATCGGTTGTGCAGCCCCAAAACCGAAACATAAACGTCGAGGAACTTAATTTCGGATCCGTGATGAACCGCCAGTATTCAATAAAAACTCCACACGTTCTGGACTGATACCATACCTTGATCTTTACCATCTGCCCTGGAAGTATGAGCCCTTTCGTTTTATTGAAGAAGAATTGACTGCTGTATTTCTCGAAGGACATGCCATACGTTCGAAAGGGCGAGTATCGCCAATGATACACTATAACGTTGGTTCCTTTATTCTCTAAGACGATCTCTTTTTCGATTCGGTTGTCAATCTTACTCGTAAAAGTCAGAGACCAAATGATAGGATCGGTGTCTACTGGCTCCGTTCTGAAGAGAGATCTTTCCCAGACAAACTCTCGATCTTGAATCTTTAGAATTATTGCCTGATCAGTGTCCTCGCAAGGCTTATCTTCAGTAATAGTTATCGGCGGAATTCGTAGTAGTGGTAGTTTCTTTCTCTGATAGGCGTGTCCTTGAATGGCCAATGTTGCCATTTCCGGCTCCTTAGGTACCATTAATGCAATTTTTTCAGCAAGTTCAAGTTTACGCGTTTTTAGATATTCGTTGCGTTTCCAGAATTCTTCCTTTTTTGGCATGGCGAGATCACGTTCTTTTACTGTTAGGTCTGGCAATCCAACATACATTAAATCCGAGGGAAAAATCAGGTCCTTTTTGCTAGGAACCGAGGATACTTCCGGCAGACAAGCATCGCCTGGTAGGAATTCTGGTCTACCACGATACTTATCGGAGATCACAGGTATAGCGGCGTGTTCCATTAGGTTTTTCATTTCAATAAAAGAACGAAATTTTTCCGAAGAATTCTGTAGCTGATCACCCTGCAAACGACCGGTAACAAATTCTATGTAACGATTTTGCTTCTTATGGTCAGCGAGCCATTTCTTCCAATTTACGAAGCGACGATCTTCCGAAAAGGATGTATCTCCAGAGAGAAGGTTATCCCTAGTTGTTACGAGTGGTTGACGAGTTTTTTTCCAGGTTTGAGGTTTATCAGGTTTACCGATTTTTCGTGCAAAATCCATTTTCAAAGAACCAATTATTTCATATCTTGTCTTTCTTTTATCTTCAATGTCTCAATTCTCTTGAATAACAATCTAAAATTTTTATTTTATGTATAAATCTGTTATTTTTAATTACAATTGCCACGTTTCTTTCTTTTCCTTTATAAGTGAAAGAAATATAAATATTACCTTTTTCCCGTGATATTAATTAATCATCTTAATATCATATATTAGTTTATTGTTGTGACAGTTTGTATGTTAAATAGGTTAATTGTGTGAGGTTATAAATAGAAAGTTATTAAAAAAGTTTTATAAACATGTGTATTAAAGTTTCAAATTAAATTTATATTTCAATATTCAAATTTTATTTAATTAAAAGTTTTTAATATAGAAAAGTTTGTTTTTATTAAATTAAAAAATATTCCTTCGTAATATTAGTAAATAAATGGTATACATGCCACGCATACACATATGTAAACGTACATGTCTAAACAAATAGTTTCAATCATCATAAATTTATGCCAGTAATCTATTGAAAAATATATGGTATATAAAAAAATAAATGGTGCAATTTTATGGTTTTGCTCTAAAAGTACACTTTCATTTTAAATATGGAAAGTGCTCTATTATCGATGATTCTCGGTATCGATAAAATATTTGAAATAAAGTTCAGACGAAGCAAAATTAATGAAGTGTTATATTTGGTGCATTTATACATTTAAATTTATAAGTAATGTATATCGTATGATATATCGGTATGAATTCTTCGACAGGTGGGATATAATTTAAAGTTATATTTTTTATATCCCTCTAAAATGCTTATACTGTTAAATGTCACTTTTCTAATAATTATATATACATACATAGATTCCCATGAACACAAGAAAGAAACAGTTAGATTTATACAGAATTTGGCTCATACCGATGGCAAGCTAAGATCACCAATCGATTTGAACATCAGCTATATGAACGTCGTGAATCTAAATCCTATACAGTGGGTCAATTATAATGTCACGCCAAAAAAATTAAAACTCAGTAACACTGGATATACTGGTAAAAAATAAGAGTCACATTCAATGTGCAAATATTCACTTCTAATAAAATAATTGCATATATTATTTATAGTCATGCTTAGTGCAACATGGCGTGAAGAAGAGCCGTATTTGTATGGTGGCCCTTTTATCAGCAGTTATGTTTTTTCACAGCTTCATTTTCATTGGGGTAAAACCGATATGGACGGCAGTGAACATCATGTTGACGGTGGAAGGTTTTATATTTTTACATTTTTATAAATTTTTTTATCTGTTCTTTTGATTTAAACGCTCTTATTCCTAAAGCATGCCAATGGAACTACATGCAGTGCATTATAAGAGTGATTACGGTACTCAAATAGCGGCTCTTCGTCAACATGATGGTGTTACTATATTAGTGTACTTATTCCAGGTATTAAAAAAATTTATTTTAACTAAACTAATTCTATAAAGTAATAATTTTATATTAGAGTATTTTTTATACATTATTTTTTTAATCGTTTAAATTTGATTTTAACATTCGAATAAAAACATGTCTTTAGATATTTAAGAAAATAATAGGTATATTTTAGAAATAATATTACATACAGCTACAGGCAGCGCCTAATCCACTTCTGGATGATATCATAAACACATTACCCTTTATCCAAGCAGCTCATTCTTCCATCCGTTTAATACCTTTTCCTATAATAAATATTATGCGATGCTTTCAACGTGATTACTTTGTTTATTGGGGTTCCATAACCATGACAAATATTAGAAATAGCGTACTTTGGCTAATAAGCAGAGAACCATTAGGAATATCCATTGATCAAGTAACTTATGCCATGTTGAAACAAGAATTATTATTAATAAACGAACTAAGTAATGATTAAATAAAATAATATTGTCACATAGTTAATTTTTATTTCATAATAGTCTTGTTTTTATTTTTTAAGATTGCAGAGTTTCGAACGTTATGTGACGAACGTAAAATGCCAATTTTAACAAATCGTCAGCCATTACAGGAACGAGGTGATAGAAATGTTATCCATGTATGTCCTAGTGGATCCAGATATGCAACGCTTCTACCAATTTCACGTGATGGTGATAATAAATATATTCATCAAGACGATGTCGATAACAGCGATAACAGATAAAATCATAAATGATTTAATCATATCATTTATTACGATATAATAAAACAATTTATAAATTTAAACTATTTCGAGCATGTTATTTATGAATCTCTCTAATCATGGGGGGAACTGTTTAACTTATAATTTTATTTTGAATTTTTAAAGCATCGCTTATTTCTTTTTTCTACGACGCCTTTTAATCCTTTCTCTCTCGAGATCGCATTCCGGGTAGAAAGAGACGCAATCGATTCCACCCAAGCCTAGAATGGATGCCTTCACAGAATCCAACATTGCCGACCATGGAGTCCTGTACAGCATTCTACCCGACAACCAACTCATGCCCAAGCTGAAAAAGAGGGTGTTGATGTTATCGGTTTTGGAATATAATTTCAAATTCGCCGACCAATGATATTACTTATTCACGAGACAATAAAAGTCTGTATCTCCCATCGATTGTGAGATTCCTATAATTGCTGTTGCGTAATCTGTTACCTCCAAACGGGAATCCAAATTCTGCGATCATCTTTAGTTTCTTTGGAGTATTGATTATCTTCACACAGTATCCTGCGCAGACAATTACCAGAATCTGCTTCGGCAACCATTGCGGCTTCGATGGACCTCAAAACGCGATGGGCTAATTCGTTCAAGTCCTCGTTGCTAATGGTAGATGAGGAAAGATAAATCGCATCTCTCTTCCTTCGCCTACTGGTATTATCCTGAAATATAACATTTTCAAATTTATCCATCAAAGTTACATGCATGACTCTCCTTTTGTATTAAATATTTTATTCTTGTTCTTATTTTTAGAAAGATATTTTAGAAAAGAAGTACGTATTTTTAAAACAAAATTTTTTTAATACCGCAGCATTACATATAAGCTGAATAATGAATAATCCGAATGATAAGAATGCAAGTGCTGTGAGTGCAATTTCGAAGAATTCCTTAAGCGAGAGTTCACTGCCTTTTCCCTTGGAATAAGAGGGTTTATGATCCTCTTCATGGTCTTGATGATGATAATAGTATTCTTCGTGAGCAAATGGGAAGAAGTCAGCATGATGTCCATAGTGATCACCACCGTGATGATGGCCAAGCAAAGATCCGTAATGAAAAGCATGATGTCCCGTTGATGATGGTAGCACGTCATCTATACGTATAAGATATGTAAATATCACATCTCACCAAGTTTTTCACATAATGTGTCATGTTCTGTAATTGGTTTTGTAATTTACCTTCATGAGAGGGATCATAAATGCCAACTTTTCCGTTCGATGGCAGAGGAGCTTGCATCGCGTATCCCGTCACTTCGCCATCGAACTCCTCAATATCATCGTGCTGAATATCCTGTTTCTTTTTTATTATTTTATGAGGCGCATAATGTCGATACACATCGTTTAGTGTCGTCATTCTATTACATTGTTATTATATTATTATATGATAGAAATTAAAGAAATTTTATTTTTATTTTGCAGCATTCTCTCTCTCTCCTCTCTCTCTCTCTCTCTTTATATATATATATATATATATTACAAAATTATAAACGATATTTCAAAAAACTAAAATATATCTTTTAAATGCCCTGTCCTCAAATATTTTTAATTTAATTTTAATTTAAAAAAAGTGTTTTTTAAAACAATTTGTTAAAGAAAAATAAAATTAAGTTAATAAAATGCTCTATAATAAAAAATTATGTTATACAGTTACATAAAGTCTATCAGATTTTCAAATAAACATTATTAGTTATACAAATATAACTTGAATTATAAAAAATTTTAATATTTTGGCATAGATACCTTTGCAACCAGTTTTTGTATTTTGTGCTTCCTTCATCCGCTAAAAGTTTATCGTGTATTGTAACATTATCGTCGCTTAAGAAGTTGTGATTTAAATTGGATGACGATGATTCGGGATGTCGCTTCACTCTAGGAGTGCTCACTTCTTTAAAAATTTCTTCCGCTATGTAGCCATGACAAAGATACTCATTCATTCTTTTCCTATAAATTTAATATATTGATTAATTTAATATCAATATTGCATATCGAAATTTCCATATTGATTCGTTACCATTTATGAGATTTCTACGCAATAAGCCATTATTTACGCGTTAAGTCATAAGAAATTAATCACAGTCGAATATGAAAAGAATAATTGATTATAATAATATTGGCCAATTTCTCACGGAATCTAAAGCTGTGTCTGTATCACCGATTAAATCATATAATTTTGTATAACATTTAATTTTTCCCTTTTTACAGATACGAAAATCTTTTTCCAAGAGCGTGTTGAGATACTGATTTGGGTGTTCTCCAGAGTGTTATATCATCGTTGTTTAACGTTCGGTAAACAATAAGAATAGAGTAATAGCTGAGTAGCACCCGAATGAGAACCTGAACATAACTCATGATTAAAGTATATACGCATTAATACGTATATCTGTGAGATGGCATTTATGCTAAGAACAACAAAAAATTTCAAAATTAAGAACTTTACTATTTCTTAATTCAATGGCGCTCCAGAGCTATCACATTATGACAACAATTGCTTTATATAAAAACGAGATAAAAGTTATGCAATCTGCATTATTAAGAAATAGTAGTCCACGGACTAGTAATTTGCAAAAAGAAACAATGTGACTTTAGAATCCCCTTAAGATTTAAACTTAGTTAATTATTGTAGAAAGCCCATTACATTACCTATGATATTCCATCTCGTTTAAGGCTCTGTCGAATGAACCATCCACGGTTTCGTTTATCACTGTTTTAGGAACGTTGTTTTTGTACTGATCGTTGAATAAAAACGATCCAGGTAAAAGATCCACGGAAAGTATGTCGTTTTGATTGAAGCAAAACTCGTTGCCGTCGTCATAACATTCTTGCGCCGATACCGTATAAATTATAAAAAAGATTTCCAAAATATATATCATTTTGTAAGATCGTAATGAACATATTTTACCGCGTTCTGGAAATTTTTCTAGTGCCATTCTAGTTGTGCCACGAGAGCGTACTGAAACGCAGAGATGATTGTAACTGAAGAGAAGGCGACACGCTCTTGTAATAATCCACTTGTCTGCTAGAAATAATTGCTTTAACCGTAACGTTGTCTAGGCTTGGTTATAACAGTTTTAAGTACGCTGAAAAAGAATATTGACCTCATCTGATTTACTATACACATGTATATATATAATTTTTTAAAGTGACAATGTTCGAAAGTTAATAAAATTAGGAGAAAGGATATTTATTAAAACATTATAAAGTGTTCCAGGTAGCACAATGACATGTAATAAATTAGACATTTATTTTGATAAGGATCCAAACTAGGATCGAAACGTAAATGTACATATCTACAATAAACTCTTTTCTACATCAAACCAACACCAAGTGCATTGACTCGACTAGGCATTATTATTTCTTTTTTATTTTTATCTCACGAGTCTATCTAATCACCAATTTTATTATATTAGATATTTATTAATAAATAACTATTATATACGTATAACATGAAAAAATTTAATACGTTAAAAAATTTTAATATTATAAATTTATAATGTAATAATAAATTAACATGATCTTTAAATTGTATAACTTACATTAAAAGAAACATTCACTAAATTCTTTTCAGTCATTTGTTACAACGATAAAACTAAAAAAATTGTCATTTTTATACTGCTGCAAGAAAAGAGAATACAATCATAAAAAAGAAAGAACATACTCAGAATCATTCATGTTATATAAGATATCTAAAAAATGTCTTTTAAATATCTTTTAAACGTAAGAGATTTAAAAGATTTCTTTTATGTTACATAAATGTTATCATTTTAAAAGAACATACTTTTATTCTTCTGTAATTAGTTACCAAAATTGCATTTTAAAATTATTATAAAATTATAATGATTCAAATATTCAAATTTATTTTCCGTAAATCTTTGTCCTTTGAATTGTATCGCTGTTGTAACAAATGAGCGGCATTATCAGAAAAATTATATTAGGAATCTAAATATTTTTTATTTTGAATTGTTATTAGAAAAGTTATAAAGCTGTAAAATAAAATGATGCCACATAAAGAGACCGAAAGACAAAACACCCGCATACCTGCAAAAAGCGGGTTGTACATCTGTTTAGATTCATGACTAATCCCCCTGATTGGTGACAGCACCCACCGATTTAATTCGTAATCCGACACTCATGATTAAATACGTTTATTAAAAACCACTTACAACGCTCTTATGAATGTTTCAAGAGTGGAGGGTCTGTCGAGATGTCTGCCCGGGTCGAGGTGGTAAGACAGGGTAATGGGGCCTTTGTTCCCCTGGGAACGCGCTCACCTGTCTAATATCTCGCGAGAGTGGCTATATCTGTACACACACCAAAAGCGGCCAGTTATACTCCAAGCTTACTGAAAATTAATCGCGCAGTTTCGAAAGAATTCTCGCGTCTCTCACGTCTCGTCCTACCGTCTGAAATAAACGTTTTTCACGCGATTATTAATGGTGTCGTGGTGGCAGAACTACCGGTGTATCAGACAAAAATAAAAAAATTGAATCTAGCTTTATTTTTGTTTATTTATCGTTTATAAATATAGTATTTAAAATTTTCCTTAAAAATTATATAATCAGAACTTATAACACAATGCAGAGGAAAAAATGAGAAAGTAGATTTTTGCAAATATAGATTGGAGTATTAAAATATTTATATAATATTCTTTTTTCTTTCAAGTTTAATGCTTTTAAAATACACAGGGCATGCTACAGAATATTTTTAATAGGACAGCAAGGATGCGATTCTTAATTGTCCGAAATGTTCGCACTTCCCCTTTTGCGTGAACGCAACCTGTGGTTTGTGCACGCGTGAGCTCACCCTCCTTTTCTCAGGTGTTTGATTGATCGTTTCAATTACGTAGCGCAGCGTGCATCAAACGTGGGAGTAAACTTCGCAGCGAGCAAATGGATCGTTTATTCGAAACATTTACGGATGAACGCTGCTGTGGATGGCATATGAAGCAAATAAATCGCAAATAATCGCGCTTTATCCATGCTGATGCTTCGAATGTATCAGATGAGAACTATCCATGTTAATGATCGAATCGTGATTTCACACGAAATGCCAGTCATTTTTATTTCGCGCAAACCTCGTTGTTTTTAAATTTCAATTCACTGTTTAAATAATTTTTAGAATAGCACGTAACTGTTATTGAAGGTTTGGAAGGAACGTTTAAACGTCCACACTATTTTCTAGGAAGTAATGTCCACGGTCGTAAATTAACGTGTGCGTTGACCATGTCGTTACTTCCTCTCTTCGCACCTAAGACGCGCCTTAAGCGCATTTCACTTCATGTATTTAAGATTCAATATTTGTCGCAGTCGCAAGTACGTGTAAAATGTTCAACCCCATGTATAATCAGCATACGAAAAAGCGTGTGCAACGCGGGAACGTAAATTCATGTCTATGTAGAAATAACCAGCTCACCAGCCGCAACAATAAGATAAGCATCCAGAAAAAGATTCCTTCGATTTAAAGAAATGTTTCTTTGATATACGGTTAAAGAAAAAATTTCTTTGAATGTAATTTCATTAATTTAAATATCACTTTTTAAAGCCAAATAAATTGTTTTATTTGACTCAAAAAATGATGTTCGAATCAAGGAAATTTTTTCTTTAACCGTATAACAAAGAATCATTACTTCGAATCGAAAAAATTTTTCTCTGAGGGTGAGGGGGTTGAATCACCGATTTAATGATAATATCGAAATAATATTTTAAAAAATTCAAATAAGTTATCTCCTTTTTGCTATATTATCTTATTTTAATATATCTTACAGAATTCTAATTTTGAAGATTGCTTATTTCAAATAAAATCATGTCTCTTCATACATAAAACAGAAAATGATTTTTCCAAATAGTATAGCTAACTCTCATTCAGTAGTTTAACATT
This sequence comes from Cyphomyrmex costatus, assembly GCF_001594065.2. Lineage (NCBI taxonomy): Eukaryota > Metazoa > Arthropoda > Insecta > Hymenoptera > Formicidae > Cyphomyrmex > Cyphomyrmex costatus. The sequence goes on from NW_017280167.1 coordinate 918,820, forward strand.
AATATAAACTACAGTGTTATTTATATTGTGAGAACAAAACTTTTTTTCCAATATAATAGTTATGTTATCCAAATCTAAGCGGGAGTATTGAAAGGTTAATAATGACTGCGTTTTCAGAACACGACACTGCGTGCTGAGGTGTCTAATGTACATGAAAAGAATGATATATGCTCTTCTACAAAGACGAAATAACTCAGACGTGGATCGGGGAGAGGATCGATGACGGCGCGCAGTAGAAAGGGCTCACAATCGCCATTGGTCCTTTTAGCCGCGGAAGCGTGGAGCCGAGTGGATTTACGGCGCGCAAGGATGAACATTGAGATTGGCACGGGTAGCCCGGAGACTAATGGACGCGCCATTCGCGAAAATGGCCGCCACACCGTTCCCGTAAACAGAAATAGCACGATATGGTTCGATAAGGACTATCATCAACGGTGGAAGTTGAAATCTGGGATCGTGCGCCGCAATGCGGAAGCTTTTATTTTTCTGAAATAGTTTCTACTTCAGAGGTACTTAGTATTTATCCCAATTACCGCTGAAAAATGTGTCTTCCTTTATGAATTAAATTACAAATTTTTAAATATAAATACATTCAATAATAAGATTGGAAAAATAAATATCTTATTTATCAAATCAACTGAGATTTTTGTGCAAACCAAATTGGGATATTATAACCACTGACTCTTGTTAAATATCGCTCCTGATAAATTGTAAAGTTATTATATTCATGAAATACAACTGTCAAGATATAATAAAGAAATGTGACGTTTCTGAGGTACAGTGAGAACCACTGCGCGTAGCTCGCTAAACGCGTGAAGAAGTGTTTTGCGGTGCTTTTTCATGATGTTCTTCACGTGGCAGAAGCGTTTATCCATTGCTAAAGCGCGAACAGGAAAGAGAGAAGCGACCATCGTTTTACCGGCATAAAGTTTCGAGATAGAGGGGTCAAAGAAGGCGGTTGCTGCGCGAGCATCCTGCGCATTTGGGACCAATCGGAGATCCACCTTTTGATCCCAGATGAGCCCTTTTTCGCTGCGGCAAAATTTGCTAGTGCGCAAGCCGAATCGTCGAGTTCAAGCACTTTTTTGGAAAGAACCATAAAACGCGTGAATGCCTCGATAAAATAGGAGTATAGGAGATCCATCGTATGAATTTATAAAATTATCCTGTATACCGATCGTATCGATAGAAAACACGATATCTTGATAAAAACAATAATAAAATTAATTAAATTAATTAAAGAAGTAATAGTTTTTTTTATATAATATCGTATGTGCAAATAAAATATATATTTAAAGTGGCAAACTTAAAACAAATGTAAGCTCTCGATGTTATTACTCGTGTAATTTTAATGAAGGCTATTGATAAAAAATCATCAAATAACTGATATTGAAATTTTTAATCCTGCAAATACATTTTGTATTCTTAATTTTTAATATACTTATATATATTCGTTGATAAAAATACTATTATACATTAAATCGTGTTAATGAATTTCACGGATCATACAGTCGCATAAAAAGAAAGATGAAATATTTCATAAATAATGTGATAGAATTAGAAAGTTATTAGTTCTAAAATAGGAAATCTCTGCTATAAACCGCCGCGATCCCGCGATCCCTACTCCGATCAGAAAGATATCGGGTAAGTGGGGGTTTTCCGAGGTGCGAGATATTCTTCCAATCTCACGGGATGACCTTCCCGCGGGAAGTTGGTGGGGATGTTGGGAGATCCTTCTCTGGACCACAGACACGTGCCACTTGTCATACTTTCGGAAGTACTTGCTTTCGGACGGTCCGAAGGGAGATTAGTACTAGATCAGGTGTGATCGATCAAAGAAGAAACGTGTGTTAAACCGCTTGCAGCTGACTCTCGTATATACTTTTTGCCGTACGAAATATTGCACCAATTAAATAATCATTTGATTTCAGTACGCGTAAATAGTGATACGGCGGATTGTAATTGAGTCAAAAACCTGTCTAAACAATTTTTATTAATAACTGTGAAACCTGAAGGAGAGAGAAACGTGAAAAATTTATCGGATTACTTCAGTCGTTTACATTAAATGTAAAGTGCTCGGATTTAAATTATTGTTGGAACGTATGCCGTCGTTCGAGTGAAATCAAAATCGTCTATTGTAGTAGAGCTCGATGATTTTTCACAAGATGGAACTCTATCAACACCGCGAGAAAATAAACGATGCCGTTTATGATCTTCGTCGGACACGATCGCTTCCGAGTGAAAACGAAGCCTTTTCAAACAACATCGAGAGAGGCTGCATATCACCGACTGTCAATCGAGAGTCTATCGAGTATGCATCCGATTCCAGCTGCGAGGGTTATAGGGAATTTCAGAAACAACAGATCGAAAGAAGAAATTCATCTCCAATTGCAGCGTCCAGTGCTTTCACCATTGACAGTATCCTCGGGAGAAATGAGAAAAGAGAAATCTCGAGAATAAACAATTCCAGAGATAAAGAGGAAGATCAAGACGATACGGATGATAGGATAGAGGGACACTTTGTCAAGCCAACAGCGATACCAGCCACACGTTCTGGTATGTAAATCGTGTTCAGAAAACAAGATTATTATCAACAAAATTTCGTATTTGTGTGTCAAAAATAATATAATTTTAAAAATAAAATAATTTTAATATTAACGAAGAATACTCGATACTTTTAAAGTTCCATCTAAAGTTTTTATTTAGAAAAAGAATATAATAAAACATAACATGATATAAATTCCTGTGAATTCATAAACAAATAAAACAATTACGGATAAATTATATTAGTCGATTTTTATTTACCGGTCTAAATAATGTTTTAATTAAGACACATTTTAAGATGTTATAAGAGCCAGTTACAAAGTCAATCACTGTCTGACATACAAGAACCAACTCAAATAACAGAACGTATCTAAAATCGAGACGTAAGACGCTTTGTTTTGTACCTAAAAGACAACTTCAGGATTTATATCACAATTGGAGTCTTTGTGTTGGGAACTATATAAATATCGGCCACTGTATATTATTTTAAAATTTTGAAAAATAAAGAACTTTAAAGCCAAGATTACATACGTCCGTTTTTTATCGTACGACGAATTTAAGTGGCCACTCAATAGAAAGGGTCTCGGACTTTTCTATCCTAGTAAATCAACAGACTTGAAAAATTAATTGTACGACAAAAAATGGCTGCATGTAATCTTGGCCTAAAATCTAACAGATATTTATACATGGCAGTTTTTTCAATATTTATAAAAATAGATTGTATGATTTAATAAATGCGATGCAATACAATTTAATAGATATAGAAGGGAGTTTGTATACTCATGCGGGATTGCCGTACTCCGAAGGTGCACTATCCGATCCCTCGGCATATTCAGCAACATCACTAGCATCAGCTTCATTACTGTATAGCAGCTGGTTTGCTCAAACGAAACCTGGACAGCTGTTTGGTTTACAAGGTAAGATTAGACTTTTAGAACCTAATTTAGTACCCACAAAAGTATATCGGATCTATTCGTCACAATCTTGTTTTAAAAAGCAGAGATTTTTCATTACTACAATATAGTAGTTTATATTGTACCTTTAGAAAAATTCAATGCATTGAAAAATGAAATCTATTGCATCAAATCTGTCTGCGATTTTCAAAGTATATTCAATGCTATCATTTAATTATAAAAATGTACAATAAGTACGCTATAGGCGTCTAAGAAAAATCTTCCGGATGCTAGAAAGCTTCTTCTTCGTGCCTGAGATACTAACGCTTTCGGAGAATCGCGACGACAAAGGACTCTAATTATTATCCACTCGTAATAACTTACCACCGTAATTCTATTTTCGCGCACAATGCCGGGAGAGGTGTGAGATGGGCACCCTCTTTCTCGGCCTCAACGAATATTGGATATTATACGAGGCGCCTGCGATAACAGCTTTTCGACACGCGAGGCACACATCAGTGGCCCAGTTGTTGCATCCCCTTGTTTTTGGCATGTTACTGGCAAAATATTAAATATTTAACCGCGTAAAAATCGCACGTTAATCGAATTTTGTGGTATTATACTTTTCCTGGTACTCAACGCTATTTCGCACAACGCACAATTTCAATATTTTACCATTCCATTGAAAATTTCTTACAATTTTTATCATTCTTTTGAATAGTGATTTATTTAATACAAGTAATATAATATAATATAACTATAATATTATAGATTTTCCATAACTTTGTTAAATCTATATAAAGCTTTAATAAAATTACCATGTTATACGTAGGAAAAGAATTTTGTTGAAGCATAAAAATTTAGATATAGATTTGAAAATAATTATGTTGGACCATCAACATAATTATGTGCGGAAATTCAAGCATATGACGAACAATACTGCAAAAAGTTTTTTGCACAAAATTATCATATTTTCAGATCTTTATTGAGCTAAATTTTTAGATATTTCAGTAAAAACTTTGCGCGTGCAGCAATTTTTAATTAAAATTCCGAATATTTTGTAATTTTTTTTTTGCGATAAGATTAAAATCCGCCATAGCGTTGTTTCTCCCTTTCCGGCTACTATCCGCCATACTGTTAGGAGCCCATTTATCAGCACCGTTGGTCTAACTATCTTCCACGAAGGTGTTAAATGTCTCTGTACACTCGTAAATCTTGGTCCCGCCGGTTCTTCTTCTTCGTCATCGTGCGTATTCTTCTTTCCGGTCACCACAGCAGTCTTTCATTTCTGAGAACGCGATCATCTCCTCTGCGATTGTGTCTATCATATTTATAATCAAAACTTATGTCCCATATAGTTTGATCTAGATTATACACTAAAACAACATTTAATTTTTTAGGACTTAAATTCAATTGAATTTCTCTTGTGTTTAATAAACGCGTCACGTTACAAGTGTCCTCTGCTGCTAGAAAAATGTTAGCTCAACAGATATTACAGCTGTTATAAAGAAACAAAGCGCTTCTTAAACATTATTTACACAGTATACATTGCACTAGCACGTTTCCTATTGAGCGTAAAGAATTACGTGTATTGAAACATTTAAAATCTCTAAAACCTGCTGCGAGTTTCGAATTTGCATAATAGTTAACACAACGTTATAAATTAAGTGAGTCGATATACTTTAGATACGTAAAAAATAGTTAGATCTTTTCTGAATTGGAAAAGATTTCTGAAGCATAACATAAGGTTAAAAAATATTAAGATTTTTTTTTTAATATGCGGAAAAAATCTAAATGTTTTCACTTAAGATACAATTTATCTAAAATTATCCGAGGTAAATTATTTTGTATAAAATATAATTATGTTAACCATTCTTCGTAAGGTAAAAAGTGTTCTCCGTATAGTCGTAGAAATGCTGGAGGGTTCTGTAAAAATGTAAAGGTCTTGTACAAATATGCGACATCTATTTGTTGACTTGTCGTGTAAGGGCCGCCCGGCTAACTGGTGATTAAACACAAGAAAGAAGCAGAAAAAAAGTTTCTATTTCTATGTAAAAACATCGCAATCTTGGGTACCCCGTTTCTCGCATACTTCATCGCGCGTTTGTGCTATTTTCGGAATTTGAACAAATTGTCAATGAGAAAAATTTATTGCGTTATGTACAATTTATAAACAATTTTATAACACTATAGATTTTTATACTTACAACGCAGCATTTTTCTAAATTAATTATATTTTTTCTTATACTATATATGTATAACGTATATAAATATTATGGAAATGAATGTTACGGAAATAAAAAATAATGAAATTATACGAGTCAAAAATTTAATCAAAAATTATTTTGAAATAAATAATATATACTGAGAAAATATATTTTTATTAATAAACATTAATAAAAAAAGACATTTTAATAAATATTTCTTTGAATGGTCTTAGAGAAATATTTACTTACCATAACTAAATATTTAAACTAATGATAGTTGAATCAAATTAATGATTCTTGTGTCTAATAAATATGTGTGTTTACATTTAGTAAATATTCCGCTAGAACAATTCAAAGAAATATTTATTAAAATTTAATAAATTTTTTTCACAGAGTAATATAAATATAATTACGGATATTTCTTTAAAAGACATTTAGCAGATCAAATAAAATATTTTTGTAATATAATTTGATTTGAAATTTAGAAATTAAATAAAAAAGAAATGTACATCTGCTCAGAGAGAGAGTTTAGATGTAATATAATAGTACTAAAATAGTTGTTTATGCTTTAAAATGTTGCATCGCACGTCAGTATTTGTTGTCTAGCACGAATTATTCGCGGATATTTACCAACGTAGTTAACAATCATCCTATTATTTTAGTGCAACTAATTACGTTATAATGTTTTATATATGCTTTTCAAAGGAAATGTGTAGTACTTCTTTGCACTACGATGATAATCGCATCCAAACGTTCTCCGTCATAAACTGTTTGCACAACTCGTTACCGCTTCGCCTCGATGATGTTGACTATAGGATGTCACACATTCTGCAAACAGTCCTACACGTCTTAGAGATGTTCGGTGATTCTAGACAGGACTCGACGGATGGTGCCACGAAATCGTGAAGTGATAATTGAGCACGAGCTGGCGAAGTTAGTCGTGCAATTAAGACGCGTGATTAGAATATTAAATTTTGATTATCGCCACAATAAATCTCCGAAAGTGCCAGTGTCAGAAACTGTCAAAGGAGCCTTCATGTAATTATAGTAATGACTACGTAGTCGATCAATTCCGCGTAGAGCACAAACTAATAGTAACTTTCTATATAAATATTATAATTTTTATTCAAACAGTATAAAACAATATAATTACATTATTGAATAAAAAATTGTATATTGATGTGTAATTAATTTATGTTGTGCGAGGCGATATTCAGTAATTGTTAATACGATGAAATAAGAATTGATTATTTTACAGCACCCAAACCTAGTGGCAGGAGATCGAGAAAACCGGGTATCGATCGGAAACCACGTCAAGCTTATAGTGCCAAACAGCTAGAGAGACTTGAAGCGGAGTTTAAGGTATGACTTGCGGGTTCCTTAATTCCAATTGTTATTCAAATATACAACCACCTCATTTGACAAAATTATAATTTCTTTGTATACATTTTTTATCTTCGTAGATTGACAAATATCTCAGCGTGAGCAAGCGGATGGAGCTGTCCAAGTGTTTGAATCTCACCGAGGTGCAAATCAAGACGTGGTTCCAGAATCGCCGCACAAAGTGGAAGAAGCAGCTCACATCCAGGCTGAAGATCGCGCAAAGGCAAGGACTGTTTCCACCGACGTATTTCCCGACCACCCAGTATCCTCTTCTTCCGTACTATGCGGCGCCTTTGATGTTCGGCACCCCTTTGTCGGACGACGCGAATTCTAGCTTGCCGACCCGATCCGCTGTATCGTCTTCAGATACGGTCTGACGCAGTACAGACTCGAACTACTTGGTCGATCGTCGGCCGGACGATTGCGAAGTGCAATAAGACCTTCCGTTGGCTACTGCAAAGTTCTCGGCGTTGCTTTCTTCTTTGTTTTATGTTACTTCATATTCTTTATTCGAAATTTAGACACCATTGATATAATTGTAAGGAATCTGTACTGTAAAAATGTGCGAATTGCAAAGTGACTTCTTTCTCTAAAATTTCTCGATATTATTGAGACTTTGTTGTATATAAATGATAATTGTATATTTATGTTATAAATGTGCAAAAATTTCGGGTTAAGGTATGCTCTAAATTCATTCGTGATGATAATGAATTTAGAGTTTCTTTTTGCAGTAGTGAAGCAAAATTATATTTGAATAACAATTGCATAGACAATTTCTTCAAATTATCAGTTATTTTCTAGATTGATTACTTTTGTTGTATATAAAAAGTGCGATAATTGTAGATTTATGTAATACCTACTGGAATATGAAAAATAGATGACTGGATTTACTCATAACGTTTTTTCAGTAACGGAATAAGATTGCGTTCTGATAACATAGGAGATAGACAGTAACTCCAAATTACGTACGATATGTTATTTAAATTCCATTTCGTCTTATATAAAATACGACGATTATGGATTTATGTAATGCATGGAAAAATGTGTGAAAGAGGTAGATGAATTCACTTGCTCTGAATTTACTTTACTCTGAATTTACTTACGACTTACGACTTTATACATGTTTCCGGCAAGACGAGATTCCATCCAAGCGGCAGTCATGTGCAAGTGACGCAGAAGCGACACAAACGGCTGTATGAAAGTACTATGTAGGGAATACATGAAAGTAATACGGCAACGCTATGGAGATGACGTTGATACAGACGGAGTGCCCAACGTCTTACTCCTTTTTTCTTCCAAGTGGCTGTTAAGAAAAGCCGTGTTCATCCTCGAAGAACTTATGAAGCAAGGCACAAAGAAGCGGTTTAATTGAAGGATTTAAGGTGCGCTAGGAAAAAATATATACCTCGCATCGTCTTTAATAAAGAGCGAGATGCAAAGGAAATTTCGTGTCATCCGTCGAATTACATAGCGAAGAATCACGAAGGATGCAAGGAGAATAAGGAGATTTTGTGGTCTGAAATAATTATGTGTATGTAAGATTCTGATTCGTACTATTATACATAATTTAACGTTTTCTGCTTACACGCGCGCAAATGGAACAAAGCTTACGCGGCAGGGTATAATTTATCGACGAGTAGATACGGGCCAAGCCGCAGAGCATTACATGTGTTATCGAAGTGATTCGTATGCACCGTGCAATTCAAATATACACTCGAGTTAGGGTCGCGCATCTCTATGTTAAGTTTATTGGAGAGCTGCAGCAATGTAGCTTAAAAATGGAAGAGGCATATCGTGAATTATCAAACGTACAAAGAAAAAAAACGTGAAATAGTATCGAAAGGAAAGCTCCCATGAATAAGTAGTTTCTCTGCGTCAATAAATTATATTCTATCGAAAGTATTCTTTCTCTTTGACGAAGTAATTTAACACGGCGAGTTACTTTTACTTAAATCTTGCACAAGCACAAAGGAACAAAATCTGATGGAAAAATGCAGGAAGCTACAAGGTATCTTACGCTTAAGCGTAAAGATGAAGTGATATAATGAAAAGTTAACACTAGGAGCACTAAACGGTCATTATTGACTTCTTTTTACTTTTTAGATGAATATTATACTTTTTGTATAAAATAATTTTGAAATTTTTTGACTTCAATAATTAGTCCTTTATACTGGTGAAATATTTGGTCTTCCATCACTTTCTTCATGTTTATAGTAATTTATTCGCTCGATCTTTTAAGATTTTTCATTCTCTAGTTAACTTGGGTTTAAACCTGAAGTACAATTGGAAAACATAGGAATAAGGAATTAACAGACTTCAGCTATTAGAAACTATGTATTCTGGTATACATGCAGGGTATTTTGATGGGTTGAAATCTGTTATTTCCTGTAACTTTAAACTTAACTTGTTTATGCTCGTTTCTACTAATGTAGTTTAATTTTAATTTAATTCACACACAACTAATTGTAAGTTATATTTTTTAAAAATTAAAAAAGTATGAAGACCCTACAACAGAGTCTGATTACAAGATAATAAACTTTTGAATAGGCGTCAACTTCAGCGAATTAGACCGAGTAAGGTAGTATAAGTTAGAATGAAATAGCATATATAAAAAGAGACAGTACTCTTCTTTTTCACTCTTGTTTTGACAAAATTGCTCGTTTTCACCAATATAGATTAACTTTAACCTCGGTTCAACTTATTCTTCATCTTTTTCTAATCTCTTGAACTAGAAGAAGATGAAGAGTAAGTTAAACCAAGATTAAAGTTAATAAGTCTAATCACAAGTTACTCAGAAAATGAAAAACCGAGTCTGAGGAAGTAAGAAACGTTGGTACTTCTAGCGTTAATGGGTTCACGATGCATATAATTATTCTTTCCGCCGAGTAATCAAACGTTAATTAGTCCGGGTAAAAGTTTGACAAAATTCGCGACGTGTCAGGCGTTCTTCTTCCCGCAACACCTCTCGTTCCTCGGCTGACGTTTTTCCGCATTATCGTCTCGCCTGGCGGTCGACTTATCAGTCTCGCAGGCGGCGTGCCGTCCCGCCGGGCACTTCGTTCGCGTCAACCCTGGAAACATGGCAAACTTCTTGTGCTTTTTCGCACGCGGCACCGCGCTCGTGCCGAGGCAGAGTGTGCTGGTCTCCCGTGTCCTCACTTTGACGGACGACTGCACGGTGCGCACCAGTAGCAACGGGCTGCAGCTCTTATCGAGCGCCGGGAACGTCTCTACGCGAAATTTATGAGCCGAAACTTGGACGCACTTGTCGGACTGCTCCGGCTTGGAGATCGCAGTGGCGGCCGCGATCGCCAGCGTGTTCTGGGCGCACAAGTAGCAGCAGCTCTTTGCGAAGTCGTCCACGATCGATGGCGGTTTCACGGGAACCCGTTCCTCAACGACGAGGTCATCGTCGTGCGTCACCAGACGTGTGTCCACGGCTTGCGGAACATGCTCATCGAGTTTATGGATCTCTTTCCTCTCCTCTTCTTCCATTATTACTTTCCTTCTCTCCTCCTTATCTGTCCTTACTTTCCTTTTCCTCTCTTCTTTTTCCCTTTTTTTTCTCTCCCCTCTTTCCTTCTTGATGATGTCCTCGGAGACGTCCTTATCTGCAATCTCCACCGCCTCATCTTGTTTACGAGTTCTCTCAGACTTCTTTGGGACATCTCGATACCTTATCGATTCTCGATGCGGCATAGTTGATACACCAGCAACCGCCACCACATCGTCGGGCTTCTCGCACTTCTCCTTACTTCGTGTCTTTATTCGTTCGAGAAGCCGTCTCGGCTTTCTCAAAACGCGTCGGGAACATCTTTTCTTCGCGCGGCACAATCTCAGACACCATAAACGCAGTTTAACGCAGGATTTCGACCGGCGTCTGCGTGGCAAATTGATGTCGCGCGTATCAACACTCTTATGTGTTTGCTCCGTTTCCTCGGGATTTCTCGTTATGTCTCGCTGATCTTCCTTTGGATTGTTGACACGCCTTTCACGATTCTCGGTATGCTGATCTGATGGCGTTGCTGCGAATTCAATTCGAGGATTGATATCTCAATCCGATAACGGTCGCAAAATGCGATAATTATGTTATACATACTATACATATCATATGGTATGTAACAGATATTAATCCTTCAAAGCTGACGTTAAAATCTGTAACATAGTTACTGACGCTAAGTTTGTGAGACCCATTTAATTTATGTTGATTAAAAGGATGCATTGATTAATTTTAAGAATCTAAAATAACTTAATTTACATAGAAAAAACACTAGGTTTGTTTAAATAAACTAAAAAAGCCATATTTTTTATCTAAATAGATCTTTATTTGGTACCTAAACATATTTTAAATAATTTGAGATAACTTTTCGTTTTTAAAAATTATGAATTTTGTGGAAAAAAAAATCAATTTTTTATTACTCCACAAAATTATTTATAGAAGAGGATCAAAGAGAATCAAAAAAATTTATCTAAAATTATTAATTTTGAAGATAGCACTCTTTTTCATATAAAGCGTGAAAATAAGTAATATCTCCAAAATCAGTAATTTTAGGCAATTTTTTTTTACTTAAATATGTAAAAGCCTTACGCATAAAAATAATTCAAATTTGCAGATGTAATATGTATATGAATATGTTGTATATGAATATGTTGTAAAATATAATTTGGAGTAAATTTAATGAATCCACCGTCAGCTTCGGAAGATTAATATAAATGGAATGACAATTACACTCTGAGAGTTCCTTGAGAGTTTATTTAATTGCTTAATTAAATTAAACCGTTCATTCATTTTCAAATGTCGCGATGCGTATACTACTGTATTATTGCTTTTGATGTATTAAATTTTGATGTATTTCGAGTTTTTACAACAAAAAGAAAAACGATATCCACAGCATGGAGAATTGAAAACGGAAACGAAGTAGAAGCATGCTGAGGAAATGGAGTTATTTTTCAGACTGGTTCAAAGAGTTGAATATACGTTGCTTACTACTAGATCCATACGTTGAGGAATACGCAGCATTTTGCGATAAATGCGTTTCGTATTCCGTTTGTGCATTTTTCGAAGCAGATATTTGTTCCTTAGGACGTCGTGATGAATGATCGGTGTACCAGCCAACGTGTGCGGATCGATCTGTATTTATAGATTCATCCGAATTCACTGTAGGACGCATTTTCATTCAAACAAATTATTTTAGGTTCCATTCGTTGAAGATTGAAAAGATTAATAATAGATAAGTGGCTTCGGTATATAAATTACTGTTTCCAATTTACATCAAATAAATTATTTCTTCGGTTCGTTGGGCCTTCAGAGAAAGAGAGAGAAAGAGAATATGTAATGTGGATAAATATGCAATTTTTGATATTCTTTTAGCTCAACTTTATTAAATCTTATTAATTAATTTAATATTCTTATTAATTAATTTAATCGTTGAGCTGTGTAGTCAAAAAGGTTATGCTCATTAAGATTAATATATCGCACTTTTGGATAGAAAATGAACAGACGAAATAATATTAATATGTGTATTTCATTCCATATGATGGTTTTTACTTCTTGTTAATAAAAAATGAAATTGGCGTGATCCCTTTGTATTTCGTCATATTGATTGATGAAATTTTTGTATTTAACCAAAACTGTCAGCGACTTTATTCATTGCTAAGAACTTTGCCGCGAAAAGAGACTTTTATTAACATATATTGAGATTAATTCCACCAATTAAAGGCTACCCGGCTTATTGCAAAAACAGAAACATGAACCAATTTATTATTTAAATATTTTATTACATCTTATTTTAAAACATTGCTTTAAATATTATGTCGTAAATATTATTTCTCTACAGCAGTAAAAGATAATTTTCTTTATCGCTTGTATAAATGAAAATCTAATTTCCTTGTAGAAAACAATTCTGATGACATTGCAGTCCGTGATTTATGTCATAAGCTTGTTAAATAGTAAAATACGATAAAGAACTGCTCTAAGATTAAAAGAACATAAAATAAAAGTTTTAATTAGATAATTAATTTATTAAACTTAAATTAACAAAGCATTATTAGTAATAAATAGTCAATAATCTAATTGTAAATAAAACGTGCATGCTTCTTATCATTATGGAAACCTCTGTGTAAAATTGCAATTAATATTTTGCTTTTAAAAATATTCCTACATATTTTATTCGGTTAAAAAGCGGATCTTAGAGTACTTCAATTTTTATATGAATTTATGTATGTACATATCTCTAATTCTGCAATTAAATTATGCGCCGCGATGTTTTTCAGTCTTTTGAGCAGAATCGGAGTAATAATATATCACTTATTAACCAGCAATTTAATAAATAATGTTTTATGCTAATAAGCATCATAAAATAAGGAATATTAATAATCAGATGTTAAATAGGAATTTTTAATCTGCGAGTAATTTTATTGCGAAAAGGAATTGCCTCTGCAAAGATAAGATAATACATGGGGGTATACCAGGGTGACTTTTTTTGAACGCAACCCAACGCATGTAAATAAACGCGCGGGGGGCGAGATGAGTTCGAGCGACGTGAAGGTAGTCGCGGCCGTTACGGTACGCCGCGTCAATGCCTGGTGACGTCACGTTGAAAAACGCGATGGCGGCTGCGCCGTGCGATAGCTACCGCCATCTCGCGACCGTCGTTTCTCGAGCGCCCGGAGACAGTCAGGCGGTTCGTTCGCATCGTGCACGGCTGTTGCAGCTGGTCGTAGTCAGGGAGGTCGAAGGTGGTAGGACTGTGTCAGTGGCGACGGTGGCGACTGTTCGCGCGCGCACGACTTCCCTTAGTCCCCCAGTGAGCATGTGGTGTGTGTGTGTGAATGTTGTTGCCGCTGCGATATGCGTTCGTTGAATATCGAGTGGTCCTTGTCGCGCCGTGCGTGAAGTAAGCGACAGCAGGGAGGCCCCGCGCCGTCAGCTGTTTGCGAGCTAGCACGGTTAGCCTCGTCATCGACGCGGAACGTACCGCGAAGCCGTGGGGAAAGCGAGGAGGAGGCGAGACGGAACGGCGAGCGAGCGAGCGAGCGAGCGACGCGCGTGAAGTTAGTCGCGGAAGTCAGTCTACGAGGGGCGGACCGAATCGTGCACGGTGTCGTGCGTGTGCGCGGGTTGCGTCGGTCGACACACGGTCGTGCGGTGTCCGCGTGCGAGGCGCGATTCCCGACGGGAATATAATGGCGTAGACCTCGGACCGTGCTCCGGAAACGAGAGAGAGAGAGAGAGAGAGAGAGAAAGAGAGAGAGAGAGAGAGTGTAAGAGTCACGAGAGTGGTGAACGAGGAGGAAGAGGAGGAGAAGGAGAGAACGGCAACAACGAGGGAAGAAGAGAGAGAAAGAGAAGGAGACGCGCGCCGCGTTCATATTCGCGTCGTGGCGGTGGCCGTATCGAGAGCGCAGCCGATCGTCCGCGTCGTCGCCGTCGCCCACGTATGATATACAGATTATCTCATCTCGGAGCGGAGTGGAGCGCGGAGTAGCTCGTCATCACCACCAACCATCATTATCCTCGTCATCATCGTCGTCGTGGTGCTCGAGACGAGTCTTCGGTGTTGTGTGCAGTGCTGCTGGAGAGCGAGAAGAAGTGTGAGAGAGACAGGTAGAGAGGTGGTGGTGCTAAACGGCGTCGTTCTTACCCCGCCGCCCCCTGTCTCGCGGTCGACCCTGTTGCTGGCGACCGTGTCGCGTCGCGCCGCATCGCGTCGCGCCTAACTCCGGGCTTTCTATTTTGTTTTGTGTTCCTGGTCCTCCGCGCGAGAGAGGTGCAGGCGAGGGCCGACGCCAGGTATCCCAGCGCGGCGCGTGTCCCGACTGCAGCGGGGAATATTGTATTACGATGATCAGTGACACGTACGGATACGTTCTCTTCCTGCTGCTGCTGCTGCTGGTCCCGTACATCGAGAGCGGTGAGTGTCCTTCATATAGATTCTGTACAACGAGCCGTTCGTTATCATCTAAGCTCTTAAATCCTAAGTCGTGTGTTACAAGTTGAAAAATTCAAAATTGACCTGCACTGTGTGATTGGTCCACATTTCTACCTTTTGATTTCTAATTTTGATCTGTGGCTTATCGTAGAAGGCTCATGACTGATTAGTTTCTTGCGGTTCAAGACTGAATGCCTAAGTGATGGCTTTTTGTGTACCAGAAATTTTACCGTTATGCTATATTCCGGTACACGTAGCCCGTCCGTCGACTTGCGAGAGATGGGCACGCAAGACGCGACGACGACGCGACCTGTCCGCGAATTTTGTATGCGTGGCGTATGTGCATATACGTGCGTTGGTGTGCGTGCGCGTCTCTCGTGAATCATCATCCTTTCACGAGGAGCTCGCTCGTCGTCGCGTGTCTCCATGCACGTTCTTCCGAGCGAAATAGCGTGCGATCCGCTGAAACCGCGCTGCACGACATGCCGCTGGATCGCCAACGGATTTTCGTTTTCTTCGAACGATCACGATGCACCGTGAGAAAGGCAAGGCGTGAAGTTAGCGCCGGATTTTTTTTTTACTGTTGTCTTAACCGTGTTAATTGCTGGATTTTAGAAGCGTAATGGCCGTTTCTAGAACTAGAATTTTTAGAACTAAAAACAGATGAAGAGTTAGTTGAACCGAGGCTAAAATTAAACTGCATTGGTAGAGAACAAGCATAAGAGAGCTCCTACTTTTTACAAAAAGAAGCTAAAACTCTAATTAGAATTCTCGGAACTATGGTTCCGGAGCTAACTTCACACATTCAGAAAAATATCGGAGTCACATTAAAGTGGTAATGGTCTATCATTCCTCAATTCCAGGTTTTTTTTAAATTTATTCTGCGGGATGAGCGCCGTTATTATTAGTGTAGCCTATTCTTTTGTCTGCCTATTCCTTTTTGCATGCGTGATATAAATTTACAGTGAATTTTATTGTACAAAAAAAAAAAGGGGATTTGGTAATAGCTACCAAATGTTGAATGAAAGAATTTCTAGAAAATGTTCGCGGTTAATATAACCGAAAATAATTTTATTAATCAAGTAACTGAAATCCTATTTTTAATCAAAACGGATCTTATTGTTAGTGCTTAAATATTTCGGTGTTAATTTATATTCAATTCTGCAAACCGCGCTTCAAAATATTTTTAGTCTTCAAATGCAATTGTGTATAATTTCAAAATTTGAACTGGAAATTGTACAACTTCATGAAGATATTAGTAGACACTACCGTCTTGATCGAGAATATGGCGTTTTTTACTTAATATTAAATAATGTTGCTTTTATAAATATTTAGTATTATAACTAAACGAATGATTATATTATCATGTTTTTAGTAATATTTACTAAGTATTTAGAAAAGTAAAATTATTATTATTTTATTATATTACCCGAATATTTGATTGGAATTGTTTCACTCAACATTTAGTAGTTATTATTACAAGATCCTTTTTTCGGCATATCGCATACAAAGGCCTTATTGTTGAAAACTATCACATACGAAAATACTACGTACACTATAGATTTTTTTTATATATAGATTCAAGAATAGCCCCCAGAGCTAATACATTGCGAAATAAACTGGGAAATAATTAAGTTGAATATTTAAAATTTTTTTATGTTGTAACACAGTTTACTATGCAGCTTCTTTTATCAGAGCAAAGAAGCTGCAAAACTCGCCTTTAAAAGCAGGATAACCAACTTTAAAATTTTTCATTGTCGTAATTATTAACGCATTTTATTCAAAAACACAAGATAACTATAGTATATATATCTCATCTTTATAATAATTCATCTTAATAACGCGTTTTTTTTTTTCGAAAAATCGCGTTTTTCAAAATTCATAAAAATGTTAGAAGTGTAATCGTACGTGTAAATCACGCAAAAAATACATAGATTTCAAATTGAAAAGTATATGCGCTATTGAAAATTGAATATTACAAAAGAATATTCGGATGGTTCAGTATTTGCATGCATGCAGTATTTACATAACCAACTCAAAATTCAACTCGATTTCCATTGTTATGTCGAATCAACGATACGTGGAAATTTATCCATTCTCGTTTTTGAAGTCAATGTATGTATACTGCTTTTACTTGTTTCAATAGAGAAATAAAAAATGTTTTCCGCGTAATAATAATAATAATATTGCGCATGTCCTAGATGATATAATACGCGTTTTCACGAGTATTATATCATCTAGGACATGCGCAATATTATTATTATTATTACGTAATATAGGTATTACTGTATGATTGTTTATCTTTCCACATTTTTCATTATAAATATATTTTCGCTGTACAAAACATCAGTTATAGATCTTCTTTCCCCTGAACGGTTCTGTTGTGCTAAAAGGAAATACGATGCATGAATCGTTATTGTCATCGGAATTTCGAGGACATAAAGAAATGTCACTGAACGTGACCATAAAGTGAGTCACAGACAAAAATATATGAATCATCGTCATAATCAGATACTTTCCAACAGCTGTTACAGCTTAAGACTGATATTATATTTGTCATACAAGTTTTTCAAGCTTGTTGATTGATTATAGAATAGAAAGAGCCGATAACTAACTACTTTGTCTTACAATCAATTAACGCATCTGAAAATTTGTCGTCACGAATGTTATACCAATAACAGGTTAAGTTAGTGAACATCACTGTATAATCTGATTTTAAATTAGCTGATGTGTCGTCGCATTTTATCATTCAATTTTTATACTGTTTACAGCTTTTTTATTGTTTTATTCAGAGTGAATATAAATTTTTATTAACCATTGTATGCGATGTCTTCACAGTGAGATATTAAAAGAGCAATGGTAATCCAATTCTTTGAGTTAAATGACATTTTGTTATTTTTAACTACCATGTGTGTCGAAATATAAATCGATCCATTTTTGTAGTAATTTTAAAGTAAACAATGTTCATATTAACGACTGTGTTTACTAAATAATAAACTAAATTTGAATCAAATGTAATACATTCTCTTTGGTTAAATTATTTAATTCCATTGTTCTAGTTAAATTAACGACATTGAATAGAAACAGTGGTGACCTATAGACATTATTAAAACTTGAATTGTGTGTGTGTAATTAGACGTTGAATTTAACAGTATTTCAACATCTATTCTTTTTAACGAAATTGGCGTTTTTCTTACTTTGATAAAATAAATATTTTAATCGTTGTTTTAAGTCATCTTCAATATATAAAATTTTTGTAAATAAAATAAAATTTGTACAATGTATGAAGTATGATGATGAAATGCGATGATATAAAAGTGAAGCTAACCGTCATATAATAAAATATGAAATGAGGTGCGTTAATTAATTTATGAAAAATCGTAAAAATTCAATGTTAAAATGATGAAATAAATTATCGGTTATATAACAAATTTTCATCGTGCATTTTTTTTAATTGTTGAGGTGCATTTGTTTTATTTGTTTTGAACAGTATTGTTAAATTCAATGCCAATGATATTCGGTTTGGACAAGTCATGGATGAAACTTTTTATATGACTTTCATTATTTTAATTTTGGACATTTTCGATTCTTAATTGACTGGTACATTTTATTTCATATTTTGTATAATTCTTTCATTTTGTATTATTATGCTTCATAGTTTGTGCGATTTTTATTATTAGCAAGAATTTTATTTGTGTTTACATGAAAATAAAATTACACATGACTTGTGTGTGTGTTAGCTTCTGTTTTATTATCTTTTTCTGACTTATTTTTGAAATAAATCTTAAACGCGAGAAACTAATTTTAAATAGCGAAATACGCGCAGAACATTATATTTATTTCTAAAATCTTAAACATGGAGAAACTAATTTTAAATTGCGAAATACGCGCAGAACGTTGCATTTATTTCTGAAAAGGAAATTGATACACGTGCTCTGTCTTGTCTCTCTCGAGCCTTTCCGTACTGAGACATGCGATAGAAAATTAACCCTTTACGCCAGACTCGACGCAGAATTTCACAGCAACTGAACAGTCGTACGAAACAGCGAGAATAATCCGAGTTGCAAAGGATCCGTGCGCAATCGTGCGCCGAATCGTTGCGAGATGATTGCGAAAGTTCTCTCTTTCTCTTTCGCGCGCGGGTTTGCGATCTGCGATGCGATGTGAATGGCCCTCGACGGAAGTTGTAATCAACGATCACCGCCGGCGCTGGACGATAGTTGTACGCATGATGCGTTCGCGCGTAGGTACGTCATCGTATTATTTACGGTTACGGGGAAGAATAAAGTTCCTCCCGTGCGAGGTTCCTGCGTATACAAGCCTCCGACAATCGTGCCGGACAGGTAATTTCGTGAATGTAATTTATAGAGGCGCTTATCCCTTTAACTAAAACTATTAACGATATGAATGGGGATTAATGGGTCTTACGAGACAGGTTTATAGGAGCCTCACGATTCTGCTTAGAATGCCAATTCTAAGCAGAAATCGTGAGGCTTCTATATAAACTTGTCCTCGTTAAGACTTGTAAGAACTTATGCCTGGAGTTGTAATTCGATGCATATTGTAATGGACTTTGTACAATAAGCCATTAATACTTGAGCTTTAAAAGCTTAAATTGTAAGAAATTGTCCAGTCACAGTCGAATGTGAGAAGAATCGACTGTGATTAGTTTATTTCTTACGGCTTAAGACTCAAAGCTCAGGTAATTGCAGAAAGCCCATAAGACGTACATTGTTAAAATCGTGATGTTATTGTGCCTAATTTCAGTTATTTTTAATTTTCAGAAGCCAAGTATTGTTCTTACTCAATACATTTTTAATTGAACTGAATAATAATTTAACTCAAAGAAAATGTATTGAATTTGATTCAAATTTAGTTTATTATTTATTAAGAGCATACATTAATATGGACGTCGTTTACCTTGAAAATAGCGATAGAAATGGATTGATTTACATTTTGATACACGTGGAAGTTAAAATAATAAAATGTTGTTTAGTTCAAAAATTATTGCAACTACGTTGCCATTGCTCTCCTTTGATATTCAACAGTCTACAGTCATTCATAAATATTTACGATTTCTCATAAATCTTATACGTAAATATTACGGCTAGTAAGAAGATGTCTATAAAGATACTGCATAAAGTTATAAGCATTCCAGTTAAAGTTCTTAGAAGTTTCATGAGACAAATTACAAGCTTTACAACTCTGCTAAGAATTTACCTGTAAGATTCATCGGCGATTGTAAAATCGGTAATTAATATGCAATTTCGGTACGACATGTCTCGCGAATCCTTGTCAAGTCGTTTCGAAAACGAGAGACGCCGTTGTTCTGTAGTACGTTTCGTCGTGTTCCCAATCGAGCGATCATCCGGAAGTCCTCGCGCGTGTAAGAATCTCACATGTACGAGGCTCTCGTATTTCAAAGGATCTCGCATGTACCGAGACTTCGTAACCGTGCCGAGGTTCCCTTCATGTGAAGGACTTCGCGTGCGCGGGGATTCAGCATGTGTAAAGACCTCAGTATGTGTCGCGGATGCCTTCGCGTGTGTAAGCAACTTTTTATATACACAAACGAGTTTGCATGATAAGAGAGAATACGTTTCCCTCGATCGTTCGGAATCATGATTTGCGAGGATCGTTTTACCAAATATATATTATATACATATATCTCTGGAAGAAAAATTAAATATAAATATAGTTAATTGTTTTAATAATAGTCACACATATTGTAGAACATATTTTTTTAGTTACAATTACTATATAAATAATAAGTAAATTAAAAAAATAGTTATAATCACTATAATTACGATTGCATATATTGAATAAAAATGATAATTTTATTTATATTTTTTTGATACTTTACTATATTAATATTTGAAATTATCATTATTTATACTTACAATTTTTTCATGTTTGAGGGAACTGTAAACATACATGGTTATATTATTACTAATACTAATATTATAGTAGCATTATAAAACTGGAGCTCCCAACACTGTAATTATTTTACCAATTATAGTCATAAATGTGAAATTTTTCTCTATTATGCCGAATGCACGGTAAAATATATCATAATGACACACGATATTTCTTCCGGAAACAGAAGCGAGACGTTGGTCGTCACGGGTCGCGAGTACTTTCTTATCGAATTTAATTATCACCGATTTCCTGTTGTTTTTCGCGAGACGAGAGACGCAAGTTCGTCGCTTCGTCCAGAACTATCAGGTTCTTCGGTTAATGAAAACCTTCGCGGAAAAGAAGAGAGATGAAAATAGTACGTAGCACGACGAGTCTTTGGTTGAAACGCTCACTTTGAGAGGCAAACAAAAAAGGAGAATGAGAGAAGGAGAGAGAGAGAGAGAGAGAGAGAGAGAGAGAGGAACTCTCGAAAAATCGCTGGTTCGAGCAAAAGGCCGCTTTGGGAGGTTGCATTGTGCCCGGAATATGAAGATAGTAGAGTTAGGGCGGATGGGCCGGGTCATTTCATTGTCCCGCGAGCCGCGTATCTCAAGGACAAAAGGTTGGTTTTCTTTTACGGACTTTTCAATTCCTCGGTGAACCACCTCCTCGCGCCGCCCGTTCGCCTCCAGCGCGGCACAAACTTTACTTGGGAAGATATTTTCAAGCGGTGCACGTTGCTGCCATCTTCATCTCGAAACGTTATACCGCGCGAGAGACGTGCGCTCCGTCTACCCGAATAACATAGCTTGGAAGTCGAGACGTTGCCTTTTTCACGTGATGGGAATTATATCTCTTCCCTCTTTCCGCCTTCCTCCCCGTAATTGCGCGGAGACGATTCGTTCGCAGACGCGGGAGAACTTCGTCGAGGAACTTGGGCCGTGGAATTAATTCGCGTCGTTGGTAATCCCGACGTCTGCCGCCGCCGCCGCCGTCGCCGCCATCGTTCCTCGAAGATCGAGCTTAGTTTAGTCCCAGTTTCTGATTTCTAACGTAATCAAGCCGATATTGCGCCCGTGGTCGCCTTAACCACGCGCCGCATTCGAGACTTCCATTATTCCGCGCCGTGTCCCAGAATGGGTCTGGAGTTTCGCCCAGACAGCGTTTTGTGTTCAAGGTCCGTCGTGTCTAGCAAGTGTTTCAGGTCTCGCTTGCGCGAAACGACCGTAATTCGTGGATTCACACGCGAGAAAAGTTTCCGAAACACTTTGTGCTTCAGGACGAAACATTTTTCTTTCTCTTCCCTCCCCCCCCCCCTCTCTCTCTCTCTCTCCTGGGCCTCCCCCCTCCCCTTTCCTTTTTTTTTTTTCTTTTTTTTTCTCT